>NW_027356184.1:0-11142 GCF_012295235.1 Primulina huaijiensis | reverse complement strand
CCTTGTTTTTGAGAAAAAGTAGTAATTTATCTTTTAAAAGAGTTTTTTCTATGGGAAGGAAAATTTTTTTGAGAAATTGTTGTTGCATTTCTTCCCATAATCTTATTGAACTTGATTTCAAATTTTGTAGCCATGTTTTAGCTTTATCTTTTAAAGAAAAAGGGAAAAGCTTTAATCGAACTATATCCATGCTACAATTTTGATCATTATAAGTGTTACAAACTTACTCAAATTCTCTTAGATGTAAATATGGATTTTCCGAATCTAAGCCATGAAAATTTGGTAAAAGTTGAATAATTTGAGGTTTAAAGTTGAAATTAGATGCATCGGGAGGAAAAACTAAACAAAATGGGGCACTAGTTCTAATAAAGTTCATATGGTGCCTAAGTGTTCTTAATTGATCATGTTCTTGATTATTATTATTATTATTGTTATTATTGTTATCATTATCTTGATTATTTGAATTATCATCCATGTTTAAATTATTTTCAGATACTCGAATAATTCTACCACTTTTTTTCAACTCCAAATACTCATACAAAAGAAAACAACACAATACTTATAAATAAAACATAAATAACAAATATAAACTTAATTTATACCTCCTCGACAACGGCGCCAAAAACTTGCTACTACTTAAATTAGAATTCACCCAAGTGTAGGTTCTCTGCAAGTAATATATTTCGGTTTATATTCACCAAAAATTCATTCTCTTCACCTTGACATAATTGATTTAGCTTTCCATTAGCTTACTTTTGATCAACACTAAAAACATCACTCATAATGGGGAAAATGAAAAATGTATTGGAACTTAGAACTTTTATACACACTCACACTATGTTTTACAATGAGATATGATGATTCTCAAGCTAGCACAAGGCCTATATTGATAGGACAAATGAGAGAAATGGTCAAAAATTTTATTAATGCCATGTAGTTGTAATAGTAGTCTTTGTCTCCTCCAACTTCAATTCCATGTCCCTTCTTTCAATGCTTTGTTCCACGACTTTAATCACCGAATTTGACTCTGCTCAAAACAGCATACATGTGAGAAATTATCTATAGATAAATTTTGCCACTTGGTTCACCTCATTTGGTTAAATATTGAAATAAGTATGATTTTTTATTATATGCTGTTCATGGTTAAAGTAAATTTGTCCTCCTATTGATATTTTCACAATTTGATCATCTTAACCAACTTTTTAGGCAATTTCAAGGATTCCAAATTGAACTAGTTTTTATTTTAGTTTCCAACAAAACAAAAGGACAATTGAACTACTTTTTATTTCAGTTTCCAATTTTTAATTTTATCTTATAACCTATTTTGCTCGAGGGTGAGCAAAAAGTTAGTATGGGGAGGTTGATAAGTGGATTTTTTAATATTTTATTATGTTATTTTTAATCAATAATCGCATAAGTTTAGTCTACCGATTCTGAAATTTTATCTGTTTTAGCCATAATTTGTGCATATTTTTTGCCCTTCACATATTCAGTTTACTTGTAGGTGGATTTGCCAAGAATAATGGAATTATTGGTAAAATTCCGAGCAGAGCGCGTTAGGGCAGGATTTTATACCCACTCCAGCACGCAAGAGAGAGATCTGCGAGGACCTTGCGCTAGGATGGGTGGTTTTACCCGCCCCAGGTCACCTCGCTGGAACCCTACCTAGCGCGTCTGACTGAAAGAAAATGCGAGGAGGTTGCGCGGCATGACGCAATTTGGAAACAGTATCCTGGATGATTTATTTTCTTCTGTAGTAGATTTTTGGACCGAAATAAATGATATCAGCCCTGATACAAGTTATGGAAGGATGGATTTGGAGAATTTAGCGAATAGGCACACAAGAAGGGGCGAGAAGCTAGGAGACGTAAGAGAGCAAGATAACTCAACCGAAGAACAAGAACTGAATAATCATTTTTCTTCTTTTCTCTTTTCTTTAGTTGGGATTAAGAGGATCCTATCCCAAAGCGCCATTTATGTTGTGAATTCTTTTTGTAGATTAAATTTAGTTTAAGTATACTTGATTATGTTATTGATTTTTCTTGCAACTTTGGAATATGATCAACTTCGAAAGGATTTTATGTGTTATAATTGAAACCGATAGGTTACTTTATAACATGATAATATAACATCATTCATGGATCTATAACTTGCATAGACATATGAGGTTGGATATATGTTGATAGCCATAGTCAAATATGTCAAAAGCTAGAGGATTCCATGGTTAATTAATGTGATTGCAATGGTTAAATAATACAAAGACATTGGGTTACTGCATTTTGTTAATTAGATTAATATAGATCGACAGAGTATATTGATAGGCTATGGAATTCCTTCAAAACTATCACTTAAAAATTGAAATTCAATCATTAGAAAAGATTCAGGGATATGTGAATCAAGATTCTAACAATTGTTTATTGATTAATTTGATATATATTATTTATATCGTGTTTGTTAAATTATTTTATTTGACCTTTAATTTAATTTATGAATTAATTCAATTTTCGTTTTAGTTAACTAAAGAATTGAGTTTAAGTTAAATTTGTCTAATCAATCATTGTAGGAATGAAACTCGTACTTTGTACACTATATTATAACTTGACTCATGAACTTGCGATTCATTCGAGCATAGACTTTTATTTTATTTTTATCTGAGATTTACTGTGCAAGAAAATATTATAACTTGACTCATGAACTTGCGATTCATTCAAGCATAAACTTTTATTTTATTTTTTTTTCAGGGATTTACTGTACAAGAAAAGCTCAGTCACAAATCACTTGATTTCAATGCCACGTTCAAACCAGGAGATGATGTTGATGTTGGTTGATCCCATAGTCTGTCCTTTTTCTTAATCTCCTAGTTGTCTTCTCTATTTTTGAATATATTCAAGTTCACATGTACGACAAGAACGAGGCAAAAAATCAATAAAACAAAACAGAACTCGAAAGAAACTAAACTTAAACTGTTCCCTACAACAACGCCACAATTTGATGTGATGTCCTTCAACTATCAAATTTAAATTTCTACTCTCTAAATAAACCGAGTATAATGATGAGTAGGGTAGCCACATGGAACGGAAGATGATTTCTTTTGTAAGGCCATGTAATTAATTATCCGGTAATTTGGTATAATTAGAATAATTATTGAGTTGCAAATTATAATAATTATTTATGCCAAATAAATTCAAGAAGTATGTTAAAAATATATATTTTAGAATATCGGAGAATTTAAAGATATAAAATACATATAGAGTTTAAATAACACACGAGTTCTTAAAATAAGTAAAATCCGGATAAAATGACTCAATTTATTAAATGTTGTGGTCAATTATTACACATATACACCACTTTATTAAATTAAAGAAAAGGGGAAAGAAGCAAACTGTAATGCCCGAGATTTTAGTACTGTAATCAGACATTGATTAATTGACAGAATTTAGATTTCAGGAGCTAAAATAAGACGTGAAAGGAGAAGCCGGGAGTCGGTGTATTATAAGCCAAGATGTTGGACANTTTCATGCCTTCAGCAAGAATCAGAAAAGAAGAAACCGAGAAAGGAAGTGAGAAAAGTCCGTAGAAAATCCTTACGCCTTTTATCTTATATAGTTGTGAGTTGTGCAAGATCCGGCCGTCAGAATTTCAATCCGACTTCAGTATCGTGTTTCTATCGACGAGAGCTTCAACTAGACGTAAGTTTTATTGAATTTTGATATGGTTTGAAATTATGGTATGGTCAGAATCGGATGAGATCGATATATGATGTTCTTGAGATATTAGACATCGTGGAACCGAGAACAGATTGAAGAACAGATTGGTTATACATTTGTTATGATTTTTCAGAGATGTAATTGAGATTATTCAGATTTATGAGATTATGGATTATATTGGATATTGGTTATGATTTGTAATTGATATATGTTGTTGTCTGAGTCGACGAGGATATCGATATTGTACCGTTATTCCGTCGATATTGAATTAGATTGAGTATTGATCAGAACATATCTGAGTGAGTTAAATATTGATATGTTGTGCCTATTCGATATGTCATTTCAGATTGATATTGACATCTTTGATTTTGAGACTTCGACAGAGCCAGAAACCGACGGAAGAAAGGTATAAATCAATGTTAACCGGGAGATTGACTAAAGTCAGATTGGACTTGAGTTTCCCTAAATCACATACTTGTATGTTATTGGTTTCATACCTTTATATTGTTTGAATGTATATGCTTAGTCTATGGATTTATAGAAAAGCAGGGAATAGCAGATAGCTATTGAGTGAGAGTCGCTGACAGAGGTGCTAGATTATGACAGAGTGATCATTGGCGCATTGCACATTGTCAGAATAGGCATTGGCGGATATGCCAAGTTTATGGCGGATATGTCAAGGCAATGGATATTTGATTTATATCGATGTTTCTTAGGAATGGATCGATTCCTATCGCGGAAATTCTGTATATTGTAATATTCAGGAACCGGGATCCCTAGATTAGAAATGAGTCGAGTCTGAGATGACGAGTCAAAGAGTTTTATCTGTATTCACTAATGTGTCGTAAATTATGATTTATCTTTTGTGATACATGGTTTATGCTTTTGTATATGATTTTATGCATTGCATGTATACATTGTTTATACTGGGATTTTATTCTCACCGGAGTTATCCAGCTGTTGTCGTGTTTGTATGTGTGCATGACAACAGGTGGGACAGGATCAGGGTCAAGAAGAGGATGAGAGAAAGGACAAGTTAGCGTGGTGATCCGGATCAGAAGTAGTTAGGTTTCAGCACTTGATATATAGTAGTTGAACCCTAGTGTCGTTTGTTGTTTGCTGTACAAAACTTGTACTTTTATACTGATGTGTATACTAGACTGATTCCATTACGTTCCGCATTTAAAAAAAAATTTAGACCCTGTTTATCTTAATTGATTGAATTATTCCAAAAGAATGATTAAGAAATGAATTAACGTCCGGGTCCCCACACAAACCCATTCCCGTAGCCTTTGTTTTTCTTTTTCTTCACAATCCCATCACCCTCATCACTTTCAAATTGGAGAGGCCATAACTTTACCGTCCGGCGTCGAAATCTCGAACGGTTTGAGGGGTTTTCTTCCTTACTTCAGTAGCTTCGTTTTGAACCATGAATCGCCAATTTTGATGCTCGTTTCAGCCCAAATCGAGGCCTGTTCGTGGCTGCTGCTGTTGGCTCGGTTTAGCTTGTTTTTTGAATTTTTTTAGCTCGTGAACAGTAACTCCGACGAGTTTCCGGTGGGTTATCACCTCAAGACCGCTAGCGACTAGAGTTCGGTCATTGGAAATCTTCGAGGTATAATTCGGGGAGCCTATTAATTATGTCGAATTGTTTTGTATTATATTGAAAGATATTATAGTATGGTTGTTATCGTTGGAATTAATCCCCACTTTTGATATTATAGTATGGTTGATATTATTGGAATGTAAATAATGATGAGTTGAGGAATTATTCGGCTTATTTTGTTATTCTAGGCTGAGGGAGTTTAGTTGATCATTCTTGAAGATCGTTTTCATGATATAGGTATGTTACAGCTCGGTAACATACGACGGTAAAACACAAATTAAGTTTAATTGTCATTCTGTGTTACATGGATCGTGTTTATGACTTATTGACTGTTGTAAATTGTTAAATGCATTCGTTGTGGTCTATGTTTATTATTATGACATATTATTGGCATTTAGCATAGGGCATACAGTTATGACATTCATGTTGAGCCCTATCGTTCTTGTTAGCCATTGTTGATATCCATTGTTATCTGGCACTGTTGGTTATCTCGGGATCATTGTGTGGCTGATAGGCCTATACACATGAGACCGTAGATGTGATTGAACAATCACGTGGTAAGTGCTGCCTTTTGAGGTGAGCGCTGGGATTGTGCATCTGGTTCGTTCTGTTTTGCCATCCTGTTATATCATATCAGGTGTGTGGAGGCCGAGTCAGGGGTGTTATTCAGCACAGCTTGGCATACCTCGCATACTTGGCATGGCGGTTTAGCTGCATGACGATGTAGCTCCCCTGTGTTGTTGCTCGAGCATTATTCCAGTTGTTATCGTACCGTTTGTTGGCTCCTGTTATCTCGATTATTTGTTGAGCCTTTCATACATTGCATATTACATTTTATTATATGATTATGCATGATTTATGATTATTGTTGTTATTGTTGAACTGTTTCATACCAGAATCCTAACCTCAGTTGTTTACTGGGGGGGCTACTTTGGTTGCTATTGGGCACCATGGTAGATCTCTCGAGTCGTTTTGCAGCATCAGGCCGAGGTTCCGCCAGTGGAGCTCGGGATTGAGGTTGGATTGCTTGGTTCTGTCAGTAGAGTTTCCCAGTTAGTCTATATGTATGTCTTGAGTTTGTTTCAGTCTTGTATTTTATTTTATTTACCGGGGAGTGCGCCTTGTATTTGTAGTGATATTTGGTTGTTTGAATGATGTTCTGAGTCGATTCTGTGGTTCGTATGATCTGGCGAGTATTTGGTAAGTTTTAAATTTTGTTTAGTCCTGGCCAGTGCGGCTATAGGTTGTCGACTTTGGTTTTGTTTTAATGGCTCTAGTTGGAGTATATTTTGATATAAAATGCTGCTTGAGTTTTCGGGATGTCCTACTTACGGGAAGGTCATGCCCAAATTTTTCTAGGCCCTGAGGTCCGTTTTAAAGTATTTTAAACCTTTTTCCGCTGCAGTTTTAAATCAAACCATTATTGTTTGATTATTATTTGTCGTTAGAGTAAATGGGCCTCACATCTTGGTATTAGAGCGTAAATTGGGATACGCTCGAACTAGAGTCTAGGACACTTGAGTCTTGGCACTAAAATTGTTGTTGCGCCTGTGTATGCTACTTGACAACATGCTTATGTGATTATATGATTTGTTTACTTCCATTCTAATAGTTTTGGTGTTTTATCGTATAGAATGGAGGGTGGTGGAGAAATTCCTGTTGATGAGATTCCTTTAGCTCGAGGTCGAGGTCGAGGTCGTGGACGTGGTAGAGCTCGTGTCCGTGTTGTTGATGATACTTTTGTTGAGCAAGCTGCTGATCATCTAGACCAGCTTAGGATGGATGAATTAGTTGCGCGTTTCCATTCTATGCATCCACCTCGATTCAGTGGTTCGGAGGGAGCTGAGAAAGCAGAATTGTGGATTTCTGAGATTGAGGAATTGTTTGATTTGATTGAGTATCCTCCAGAGTGTCGATTGAGATTAGCTGTGCATCAGTTGAAAGATCGTGCCAAAATGTGGTGGTCTACTACATTGATGACTTTAGATGCTCAGAGGATTGTTCCATCGTGGGATATGTTCAAGCTGAAGTTTAAGGAAAGTTATTGTCCTCCATCATTCTACAGTTCTAAGGCTTCTGAGTTTCATAACCTGAAACAAGGCGATATGACAGTTGCGGAGTATGCTGATACTTTTTATGCTATGCTGAGATATGCTCCTCATGTTGTTGCGAGTCAGGTTGCTGTTGTTGAAAGTTTCATTGAAGGACTGAACGATCATCTGCACCCTTTTGTTTCTACAGGTAAGCCACTGAATTATCTTGAAACAGTGGAAATAGCAAAAAGGGCTAAAGCTAGTCTTAAGAGAAGTGGCAATCGAGATCCTACCCAACATCATCATTCGAGAAGGCAACAGTTCAATCAATCTGGTTCTGCATCTCTTCGTCCACGTGGGAAGCAATTTAAGAAGCCTGGTTCTAGTTCTTCGAGTTTGGGGAGTTCAGGGAACTGTGGTGGACATCGCTACAGTGGACCTTACTGTCATCACTGTGGAGGCAAGCATTCCAGTAATCAGTGTGTTGGAGTTCAAGGGGTTTGTAATAACTGTGTTCGGCCGGGTCATTTTGCTAGAGTTTGTCCCAGTAAGACGGGGAAATCAGCCCAGGCAGGTAGTGGAGCTCAAAGTAATAGATTTCCAGCAGCATCTCAGTCTTCCCATCAGCCTAGTCGCCCTTCGCATCAGAGTAGAGGGCAAGGTGGTTAACAGAATAAGTCATATGTTCATGTATTTGCCTTGACTGAGGATGAGGCTCAGGCAACTCCAGGTACTGTCATTACCAGTAACTGTATTTTATGTTGTTTTATAGCACGAGTGTTATTTGATACCGGAGCATCTCATTCTATTGTTTCTCATGCATTCGTTGTTTCGCATGATCTTTGCACCACTAGTATGACCTCCAATCTATCTGTTGTTACTCCGATTGGCAAAATGATTATAACTGATAATGTGGTGTTCAATGCGGTTTTGTTTCACGATGAAAATGTTCTGTATCTGAATCTCATAGTCCTACCTATGCATGACTTTGATTGTATCGTTGGTATGGATGTTTTGACTGCAAATTGTGCCACTGTTGACTGTTATCGAGGAATAGTTCGTTTCAGACCTAGCTTTGTACCTAAATGGAATTTCTATGGTCGTGGTTCTCAAGCCAAGATTCCTCTAGTTTCTGCCATTGAGATGAATTGATTGTTAGATTCTAGTCATGAAGGTTTTCTAGTTTATGTTGTGGATCTATCGCAGGATGAGCGACGGATTTCTGATATTCCTATAGTCTGTGAGTTTCCTGATGTGTTTCCAGAAGAGATTCCTGGTTTTCCACAAGAACGAGAAGTTGAATTCAGTATCGAATTAATGCCAGGAACTGAACCCATATCTTGAGCACCATATCGTTTAGCCCCTGTTGAGCTGAAAGAACTAAAAGAACAATTACAGAATTTGTTGAGTAAAGGCTATATTCGTCTGAGTTCTTCACCGTAGGGTGCACCGATTCTATTTGTCAAGAAGAAAGATGGTACGATGCGGATGTGTATTGATTATCGGCAATTGAATAAGTCTACTATCAAGAATAAATATCCACTTCCTAGGATTGATGACTTATTTGATCAGTTGCAAGGTACTTCGGTGTATTCTAAGATTGATCTCCATTCTGGGTACCATCAAGTGCGAGTCAGACAAGAAGATGCGCCGAAAACAGCTTTTCGCACGAGATACAGACACTTTGAATTTTTGGTTATGCCTTTTGGTTTGACCAATGCTCTTGCTGTGTTTATGGACTTGATGAATCGAGTATTTTGTAAATATCTCGATCGTTTTGTGATTGTATTCATCAATGATATTCTTGTCTATTCCAAGTCTGAGGAAGAGCATGCCAAACACTTGAGATTAGTTCTTCGAATTCTTCAAAAGAAGCAGTTGTACGCCAAGCTATCCAAGTGTGAGTTTTGGTTAGATAAAGTTGTGTTTCTATGCCATGTCATATCTCAACATGGTATTTCTGTCGATCCAAGAAAAGTAGAAGCAGTTCTGAACTGGGCACGACCGACCAATGTGCCCGAGATTCATAGTTTCATGGGTTTAGTTGGTTATTACCGAAGATTTATCGAAAATTTCTCAAAGATTGCTAGACCTATCACTCAACTGACTCAGAAAAATCAGAGATTCATTTTGTCTGATGAATGTGAGTCAAGTTTTGTCAAGTTGAAGAAGAGATTGACTTCTGCACCAGTTCTTACCATTCCAAGTGGTTCTGGAGGATTCGTTGTTTGTACCGACGCATCAAATTGAGGATTAGGTTGTGTATTGATGCAGCATGGCAGAGTGGTGGCCTATGGTTCTCGTCAGTTGAAACCGCATGAGTCTAAGTATCATGTTCATGACTTGGAATTGGCTGCTATTGTTTTTGCTCTCAAGATTTGGAGGCATTATTTGTTTGGGGAGCAATTTGTAATCTATTCTGATCACAAAAGCTTGAAGTATCTGTTCTCTCAATCAGATCTGAATATGAGACAGAGACGTTGGATGGATATTTTGAAAGATTATGATTGTGAGATCCAATATCATCCGAGAAAAGTGAATGTCATTGCCGATGCTTTGAGTCGTAAGGTTGTTGATGTTAATTTATCCTCGATTCGTGTTTCTAAGTTACGAGAGGATATTTGCACTTCTGGGTTGGATTTTCAAATCCAAGGTAATGCTGTTTGTGTATCTCAGATTTCTGTTGAGCCAGAGTTGATTCAAATTGTAAAGTCAGCTCAGAAAACTGATGATCGAATTCTGAAATCTTATGAGTTAGTATCTCAAGGACACCAATCTGGTTTCTCAATTCACTCAGATGATTCTCTTCGGCTGAATGGTAGGTTGGTTGTCCCAGATATTCCTGAATTGCGTACAACAATCCTTAAAGAAGCTCATTGTACTCGATATAGTATCCACCCAGGAAGCAGGAAAATGTATCATATTCTACGGCCTCGGTTTTTGTGAAAAAATATGAAAAAGGATGTGGCTGAGTTTGTGTCTCGTTGTATAATCTGCCAGCAAGTCAAAGCGCAACGAATGAGACCGGAGGATTACTGCATAGTCTTGAGGTTCCTCAGTGGAACTGGGAGAACGTGGCTATGGATTTTATCACGTATTTGCCACGTATTTCTCGTCATTTCGATGCCATTTGGGTGATTGTCGACAGATTATCTAAATCAGCACACTTTATTCCGTATGAGAGGACGTATTCGTACAATAAGATGGCTCGTCTGTATATTAAAAATGTTGTGAGACTTCATGGAATTCCAGTTGCAATAGTCTCAGATCGTGACCCTAGATTCACATCAAAGTTTTGGACTAGTTTCCAAAAAGAAATGGATACACGACTTGCGATGAGTACAGCGTACCATCCTCAGATAGATGGTCAGACAGAACGCATGATTCAGACACTCGAGGATCTTCTTCGAGCTGTAGTCATGGATTTTAAAGACAGTTGGCAGTAAGCTTTACCACTGGTACAATTTTCATATAACAACAATTTCCATGTGACTATTGGTATGGCTCCTTTTGAAGCTTTGTATGGCAGACGGTGTCGATCACCTCTTTGTTGGGATGAATTTGGTGAGAAGCAGTTGACTGGACCTAAGATTGTTCAGGAAATGCATGATAAAGTCCAATTGATTCGTCAGAGAATGAAAGCTGCCCAGGATCGGCAAGCTAGTTATGCTAACAGACGTCGCCGACCTCTAGAATTTCAAGTTGGAGATTTTGTGTTTCTAAAAATCTCTCCGTTTAGAGGTGTTGTTCATTTTGGTATGAGAGGTAAGTTGTCACCTCGTTTCGTTGGCCCCTA
>NW_027356183.1:0-409 GCF_012295235.1 Primulina huaijiensis | reverse complement strand
TAGAAACACAGTACTGAAGTCGGATTCAAAATCTAACGGACGGATTGAAATATAAAGGCGTAAGAAAATCCTTCAATTCTTCCTCGACCTTTCCTCAACCTTTTCTCGTCCTTTTTAACTAAACTGAAGGAATGTCACGTATATATATCATGTTGCATGAAATTGAAACGTGGCACAATTTCACCACACTTAGGTGGCGCTCGGGCGGTTAAACATTACCGCTCGGGCGCGGAATGTTCTGCCCAAATATTTCCTTCTCGCACATTGGCGCTCGGGCGGTTATAAATTACCGCTCGGGCGCCGCATCTTCTGCTCGAACCATATACTTGTCGAACCATGGCGCTCGGGCGGTCAAAAACTACCACTCGGGCGCCGATAGTTCTGTTCAAAAATTGTGTAATTCATATGC
>NW_027356182.1:0-1395 GCF_012295235.1 Primulina huaijiensis | reverse complement strand
TCCGCAACTACATTAGCTTTGCCAGGATGATAGCTAATGTCACAAACATAATCCTTCACCAGCTCCAACCAACGCCTCTGCCGCATATTCATCTCTTTCTGTGTAAAGAAGTATTTGAGACTTTTATGGTCGGTGAAGATCTGGCACTTCTCCCCGTACAAATAATGCCTCCAAATCTTCAATGCAAATACTACGGCTGCCAACTCTAGATCATGGGTAGGATAATTCTTCTCATGGTTCTTCAACTGACGAGAAGCATACGATCTCACCTTCCCATGTTGCATCAACACTGCTCCTAAACCAAGGCTCAAAGCATCGGTATACATAACAAAATCTCCGGGTCCCGAAGGCATGGCCAATACTGGCGCTGAAATAAGAGCTTGCTTCAATTTATCGAAGCTCTTCTGACATTCCTTGCTCCACACATACTTAACATTCTTCTTCGTCAATGATGTGAGTGGAACTGCGATGGAGGAGAATCCCTGAATAAATTTTCGATAGTATCCTGCTAACCAAAGGAAACTACGGATCTCTGATGCATTTTGCGGCACAACCCAATCTCTGACTGCTGCAACTTTTGCCGGATCTACCTCAATACCGCTGTTAGAAATTACGTGGCCTAAGAAAGCCACCTTCTCTAACCAGAACTTGAACTTACTGAACTTCACGAACTTACTGAACTTCACAAATAACTTGTGCTTTTGCAAGCTTTGCAGTACTGTGGTTAGATGTCTGTTGTGATCCTCTTGATTCTTTGAGTAGACGAGAATATCGTCTATGAATACTATCACGAACTGATCAAGATACGGTTGAAATACGCGATTCATGAGATCCATGAAGATCGCTGGCGCATTCGTCAAGCCGAACGGCATCACTAGAAACTCGAAGTGGCCATAACGGGTCCTAAAAGCAGTCTTGAGAACATCGGCGTCTTTCACCCTTCAACTGATGATACCCAGAACGCAGATCTATCTTGGAGAAGACTGAAGCTCCCTGCAACTGATCAAATAAATCTTCAATCCTCAGAAGTGGGTATTTGTTCTTTACTGTAACTCTGTTCAACTCTCGGTAATCAATGCAGAGCCTCATCAAGCCATGGCGAAAAACTCGGGCGAATAAATTCCTTGTCAAGAAGTTCCTGAATCTGTTTCTTGAGTTCTGCCATCTCCGTCGGTGCCAATCGGTACGGTGCTTTGGAGATCGGCGCAGTACCGGGCATAAGCTCCATAGAAATTGTAACGCTCTGACCTGTTTTAGTAAAATAACAGTGGAAATAAAGATTTTTCTCGAAGGGAGGAAGGAAGGATTCAAAATACATTTTCAATATATAACCAAAAGTATAAACACATTATCAATAAAATGATACAACAAAATACAAAATGTCATTTTGATCAT
>NW_027356181.1:0-502 GCF_012295235.1 Primulina huaijiensis | reverse complement strand
ACAAACACCTCACAAATATTATAGAATGTTATAAGATGAGAAAAAACTTGAAGAATGGATGATTTCAGAATGAAGGAGAGAGCTCTATTTATAGAGCCTCTGTCAGTGTGAAGACGCATATAAAACGCGTCTTCCATCTTTCCACGAAATTTCCGCCAGTGGAAATTTCTGCCTTCTGAATTATTCAAACATAACCCACGTTTTATTTGTTTTTTTTCTTTGATTGGCCCCATTTGAAAAGTCTTGCCGACATTTCTCCCACTTGGAGATTTGATTGAGAATCAAACACATCTCCACACATCCTTTCAATCTTGCCATTACATGCTGCTTACGTTTCCGTTAGGCCACTTGAGAATCTACACCACTCAAACTTATCGGTGTTTACTGGCTTGGTCAGAAAATCAGCTATGTTATCCTTCGTATGGATCTTCTGCATATCCACGCTTCCTTCTTCTATTACTTCCAGCACAAAGTGAAATTGTACTCCAATGTGTTTCGTCCT
>NW_027356180.1:0-713 GCF_012295235.1 Primulina huaijiensis | reverse complement strand
TTTTTCTGATGAAGAAATTAATAAAATAAAATGGGCAGATAAACCGACCCAAAATAAATATTATTATGATAGACCTACTCCCATGGATGTTCTTGTTGAAGAACAAGAATATATTTTCTTTAATAGTTATAATGGGAAAAGTATTTATGAATGGAATATTGATGGAGTTAGTGATAAACAAATTTATAATACAGCTCACAGAATGCTTATGTATAGTACTGTGTGTAAAACTTCAGGTAATACTGATAAAAATATTGCTAGAATGATTATAGCAGGATTCACTGGCCAACTTAAAGGTTGGTGGGATAATTATTTAAATCAATTTCAGAAAAATGATATTTTCAATTCAATAAAAATTGAAGATAATATTCAAGTAGAAAATATCGTTTATTCATTAATAACAACAATGATTGAACATTTTACTGGTAGATTCACTGATAATAGTGAACAAATTCGTACTTTATTAAGCAATCTAAAATGTAAAACACTTACTGATTTTAGATAGTATAAAGATACTTTTTTATCTCGAATTTATGAAATACCAGACTGTAATAATAGTCTTTGGAAAGCCAAATTTATAGATGATTTACCCTTTCTCTTTGCATAAAGAATTTGAAAAGTATTAAGAAAAGATGATATAAATATTTCTTATGATAGTTATACTTATTGAAAATTAATAAGTATTTGTATCCAAGAGGGTTTAGCTCTCTTTA
>NW_027356179.1:0-460 GCF_012295235.1 Primulina huaijiensis | reverse complement strand
CCTTGCGTCGTTTGCAAGGCTAATGGCCATTGGGGCTCGAACCACGGATCATAACCTCTTACCAACGTCCTAAGGAATGGTTTGAACCATGGCTAAGGGCCCTAGGCCAGCCACAATCCAACCCACCCCATGAATCAACCGAACATTCCCACCCGAGAGCCCAACCTACGCGCGTGGGGAGTTGCAATCGTTCTTGCTGTCATGGACCGTTCCAGTGGCCATTGATTGACCATGGCACGATCTAGACATCAAGGATTGTGGTATGAACCAGAGCTAAGGGCCAGAGGCCAACCAAGGTCCACCCCAAACCACCAAAACCGAAAGGGACATGTGCATAATTTAAAAGGGGTCGAAGGGGCTGTTCTTGTTTTATGTTTGAAAACCGATTGGGACGTGAACCAAGCCATGAAAGAGAATCTTGGTCACGTCCTAGACATGCCAAGGAAGGGTTCTAACCATG
>NW_027356178.1:0-657 GCF_012295235.1 Primulina huaijiensis | reverse complement strand
TCACCTACATCAATCACACCTAGTGTGTCTAAAGACTCAACAAACTATAATCTTGATAACGAGTACTACATATACAGAACACATGCGCTCTAAAAAATACTTGTACTTAAAATCTCGTTTTCATGAGCCAAAAGTTTAGGGGTACATAACCATTTTCATGATGCATAAACTTTAAAAACATTTTCATAAACATCTTTATATCAACATAAACATATTCATATTCGTATCCATATTCATATCAACATATTCATATCATCGTATTCGTATTCATATTCATATTCATATTCATATTAGTGTTTGTTGAATTCAGATCGTGATTGTGACTCGTATTCTTAATCGTATTGTGCGATGGATCCATCTAGAGAAAACCATAGTAANTCGTATTGTGCGATGGATCCATCTAGAGAAAACCATAGTACTTGGCGACGGGCACACCAGCAACACTCTCACTGGTCAACTGGGCCTTGGACAACATATTAACGTATTCGTATCCGTATCCAACATATCATCGTATTTAGTCACAATACCTTCACGTCCTTCAACATGTTATCATCACTTAATAAAAATCACGCATATACGTATCGTTTTTCTTTTAAACCAAGCATGCAACACATCTTTTAAATGTCCAATAATCAAATCATAAAAATCTGTAAGCAT
>NW_027356177.1:0-1533 GCF_012295235.1 Primulina huaijiensis | reverse complement strand
AGAACTTACATTTCGACAGTTTAGCATCTAGTTTCTCAGTCTTCATCATTCGCAACACAGTTCTCAAATGCTCGGCATGATCCATCGTATTCTTCGACTAAAACAAAATATCATCGATGAATATCATCACAAAATCATCGAGATATTTCTGGAACACACGGTTCATCAGACCCATAAACACAGCTAGAGCATTCGTCAAACCAGACGGCATGACAGTAAACTCATAATGTCCATACCTGGTTTTGAACGCTGTCTTCGAGATATCAGAATCTCTGACTCTCAGCTGATGTATCCAGATCTCAGATCGATCTTGGAATATACCGAAGAACCCTGCAACTGGTCAAACAAATCATCAATATGAGGCAAGGGATATTTATTCTTTACCGTTGCTTTGTTCAATTACCGGTAGTCGATACAAAGTCTCATCGAACCGTCTTTCTTTCTCACAAACAGTCACTGGCGAACCCCAAGGAGAAACACTCGGTCTGATGTACCCCTTGGCTAGTAAGTCTTCCAACTGGTCTTTCAACTCTTTCAGTTCTATTGGTGCCATTCGGTACTGAGCTCTAGAAATCGGAACTGTACCTTGTATCAACTCGATGCTGAAGTCTGTCTCTCGAAGTGGAGGCAATCCAGAAATCTCATATGGAAAGACGTCAGCAAACTCACACACCACTGGCAGATCAGCCAACGATGGACTCGATTTCAGTAAATCAACTGAATAGACAAGGAATTCTTCCGCTCTTTTCTGCAATAATCGAGTCATCGACATAACAGATATCAAAGGAATTCTGGCTCGAGAACCCTTACAGTAAAATCTCCACTCCCCAGCCATATCTGGTCTGAATCGTACAATTTTGTGGAAACAGTCAACGGTCGTTCTGTACTTGGTTAGCATATCGATATCGATAATACAATCAAAAGCAGACCCCAAGTACAATACAATCTAACTCAATCTCATGTCCGTCATACTGTAGCATACCATATTTAACCGAAGTCACGGATATCAAACCTTTCCCCAAAGGAGAAGAGACAGATCCTACAGCAGACAAAAACTCAACAGGCAATGTATGACTCAATGCAAATCGTTCAGAAGAAAATGTATGTGAAGCATCAATCAGTACGTAAGCTGGATAACCACATAAAGAACAGTTACCTGCAACAACATCATCTGGTGCTTCCTGAGCCTGTTCCTCTATCAAAGCAAATACTCTGGCCTGCTGTCTAGGAGGTTGGCCAACTGTCTGGCTTCCTCCAGGCCGCTGCTGTGACTGAGATGGTGCTGGCTAAAATTAGTGGACAGCAGCTGATCGTCTACTCGACTGTGCCGCTGATCCGACTCATTCGGCTCCCTGGGATCTTTGGGAACCTCGTTGTGGACATACTCTGGCAAAATGTCCCGGTTGTTTACAGAAGTGGCAACTACCAAGTACTCCTTGGCATTGCTCAGTGGAATGTCTCCCTCCACATGTTCCGCAGTAAACTCCAGTATAACTCGGGCTCTGTCTGGAACCACTTGAGCTAGAAGAACTA
>NW_027356176.1:0-444 GCF_012295235.1 Primulina huaijiensis | reverse complement strand
CAACTTCAGAAACATAAATTCATAAAAAATCACCCATGAATGCCTAAAACGCCATTTCTCGGCTAAGCAGGCTGAAGGGCTACAACATGAATTTATGCCTCTTAATTAACTTCGAACCTTGTGTTTACTATTTCCTGGTTCGTCTTTAAACCTTATGTCCAACCATTAACCCTTATATTTCATCAAATTCTAAAATTTAAATGAAATCTTTTATCATTTCAATTTAATTCCAAGTTACAAATAAATAAAGATCATGGTTTAGTAATGGGATGATTTAACACGAATGTTTTAGCCTGTCATTCAGGCTAATATACGAAATAAAAATTAAAAAGATAAATAAAAACAGAAAATAAAAATAACAGTAAACTTACAGAATTGTAATCAGAAGAAGCAAACTTAATTGAATAAGTGGAAGCTTTTATTAAGAAGGGTTGTTTACAAGAG
>NW_027356175.1:0-935 GCF_012295235.1 Primulina huaijiensis | reverse complement strand
CCAAACCCAAATTTTCGCCACCCTTGGAGCAGCTGCGGGAAAATCACGATAACTCCTCCGTCCGGCGTCCAAATCTCAATCGGTCTGAAGGAGTGTCTTCCTAACATCCTAGGCTTTGATTCAAGTTAGAAATCGCGAAGTTTGAGCAAGGATTCGGGTAGATCAAAGCTGCTGTTCCGGTGCTCTGTTTCTGCACGAATTCTTCCGATTTTTGGGTGAGAGTTTTTGTGTTGCTGCGATTTTTTTAACTTGAATTTGTAGAAATGATCTAAATAAACCTTATAGTGCTTTACGTTTTCTGTTTTTAGCCACTGGAATCATCAAATTTGGATAAGAAACGGATTTGATATGATTTTTCTATCAAAATGTGTCGAATCGAATTTTGCAAGTGTGCTGTGCAAAACAACTACAGTAATTCGGATTTATGACATATAAGCACTCGGATTCTGGGTTTTTGGTTAAAATAAAAGTTGTATAGCTATGTGTTGTCTTTGTGATGATATAAGATTCGTTAAATTTCATTAAGAATTGAGCAAGTTATGGTGGTTTTTCTGAAACGGCTCAGTAGGAGAATTCTGTCCGAAAATCTGTTGAGTGGCAGTGTGTTCTTGATAATTCTGGGATTAATCTGCTAAGATTTGGAAGATGGCTTCTTCTAGAAAAAGTTAGATATTCAAGTTATCTTTCATTTCCAATTGGCGGATATTGATTTGAGTTAATATTGAGTGAGATACGAATTTTATGCTCTTTTGTGCCAAATCGGACATTGGTATGGAAGGTAATTTTCATGATCGACTTATTGTGATTTGTTTAGGCCGAGAGTTTTGAAGAGAAGTTGATATTGGAGTTTCAAGTTGTTATAGGTATGTTACAGCTCGGTAACATACAATGGTAAAACATAAATTATGTTTGATTGTCATTCTGTGTTACATGGA
>NW_027356174.1:5178-6336 GCF_012295235.1 Primulina huaijiensis | reverse complement strand
ATCGTTGACATTGATTAGATTATGTTTTGATTTGAGTATTGATCATAACAGACTTTGAATTGAGTTATATATTGATATTGTGCCTGTTCGATATTATCATTGCCAGATTGGGTATGGAAAGAGTGGAATTCGAGACTTCGACTTCGTCAAACAGGGAAGATAAAGGTATAAATTAATGTTGAGTTGGGATTGCACAACTCGAGTGAGGTTTGACTCGAGTTTCCCTAAATCACATACTTTATTTTATTGCATTGATATTTGCAATTAATGAATTGATATGCTTGCTCTATTGATTTTAGACGAGTATTAGATGAGTCATCTTGTGACATAAGTGCCGGATAGTGATAGAATCGTCACTGGCACATTGCACATTGTCACAGTATATGAATATGGCGGAAGTGCCATAGTCTTTGACGGATAGGTCAGGACATCGGACGTTTGGTCATATCGAAGTGGATAGAATTGGAGTTGCTTCTATTACTGAGGTTCGATATGGAAAGGGCCAAAGTCCGTGAATAAAAACGTACCACCACCCCGATCGGGAGTGTAGGTGGGTGTATGTTCTTATTCAGATCGGGATCCCTAAATTAGGACTGAGTTGAGTCTGAGTCTGAGAATCACGGAAAGTGATTCATTGATTAATATTGATTTATGTTCCTGAATATGGTACATGGATTTATGTTCCTGATTTTGGTACACGTTTAGAATATGACTTATTATTGATATTGATACTGTTAGAGTAGATGCCCTGCAAGTCAACTGTTGACTAGGGATTTTATTGACTCAGTTGTAAAGAACAATCTTTATTTTAATATAATTCATTATTTCATGGTTTGTTATTTCTTTATCTGTATACCCATGATTTCAAACATAGATAAAGACCTTGATTATACTTTAATACAAATGAATCGTAATTCGATGTTGAAACTCATTTGTAAACACTGTATGATCTAAATTCGTTCCTAGTCGATTCAGCCGCCTAAAACGTGGATAAAAGTCGCTTGAGCTCGAGACTAGCATCTGTGATGTTGTGTACTGCGTTTCTTGGTAAGGGCATAGAGATGTCCAAACATACAGATGGGTAGTCATATGATGATTATACCGAACAACCCTCCCTCGGACTTTCCAAGTGGTTATCATTCATCGAGAGGATAAGTC
>NW_027356174.1:0-552 GCF_012295235.1 Primulina huaijiensis | reverse complement strand
TTCAGAGAGACATGCTACTGTTAAAGAACTCATGACTACACGCTTGCGAGAGGGGGCTTCGGTCCATGAGCATGGTGTTAGGATGATTGGGCTCATCGAGAAGTTGGTGGGACTCGACTTGGTTATGCCTAGTGAGCTCTCGACTGATATTCTATTGCTGTCTTTACCTGCCTCGTTCGATGGATTTGTGGTTAATTTTAATATGAATAAGCTTGAGGCCACCCTTGAAGAGTTGGTCAATATGCTCACTAATTATGAGGCCACAATTAAAAAGGAAAAGCATGTTCTTCTGGTGGGTTCTTCGTATAGTACGAAAAAGGGAGCCCCAAATAAAGGCAAGAAACGTTCTGCCCCTCCAAAGAAGAACAAGCCCAACAAGAAGCCATACAAGAAACCAAATCCGGGGCCCACAAAGCCTGACAAGTCAGAACAAATCTGTTTCCACTGCAACAAGCCTGGACATTGGAGGCGTAATTGCGCGGAGTATCTTGCCCAGAAGCGTTCTGTCCATGGTATGTTTTATATTGAAGTTAATGTTTCTATTAATTCCTC
>NW_027356173.1:0-422 GCF_012295235.1 Primulina huaijiensis | reverse complement strand
CCGATTGTAGACACTCGATACAGACAGGACCGAAGTCTAGGAGTATGACGTACTGCCACCACGATTGGGAGAGTAGGTGGGAGACTTGTTACGTCTTATTCACACCGGGATCCCTAGACTTAGATATGAGTCGAGTTAAAGAATAAGAGTCGAAGAGTTTTATCTGTATTCACTAGTGTGTCATAATTACTGATTTATGTGTTATGATTTTGTATTTATTGCATGACATGCATGTATACATGTTTTATACTGGGATTTGTTCTCATCGGAGTTTCCGGCTGTTGTGGTGTCTGTATGTGTACATAACAACAGGTGGGGCAGGATCAGGGTCGCGAGCAAGATGAGAGATCAAGATATTGTGGTGATTTCGGGCATAACAGATTACTAGTTGTTTTGTACTAGACGTGTACTGGATTTTCTAA
>NW_027356172.1:0-360 GCF_012295235.1 Primulina huaijiensis | reverse complement strand
ATGTTCTATTGAAATCAACATACTAGGGTTTATAATTCAGTACATATCTAGTAAAAACCNCTAGTGATCTTCTACGCCCTTAATCTCCACGCTATCTCGATCTCTCATCCTCTGCGTGACCCTGATCCTGTCCTACCTGTTGTCATGCACACAAACAGACACAACAACAGCCGGATACTCCGTTGAGAACAAATCCCAGTATAAAACATGTATACATGCATGTCATGCAATTCAATACATAATCATAAAACATGCTATCATGAATAAAATTCAATAACAATATGTTCCATAGTCTATGAAACAAGATCAATGCATCATAACTCAAACTCATGTCTGGACTCAACTCGACTCTAACTCTAG
>NW_027356171.1:0-201 GCF_012295235.1 Primulina huaijiensis | reverse complement strand
AAGATTATTAATCTTTTTCTTGACATAACACTTATTAGCCTTATGCCCAATTTTTCCACATTTCCAGCATACTAGTAGAATCATTTTTTATAGGTTTTTTAAACTTTTTCTTAGAATATTTTTTAGATTTCTCTTTATCTTTTAGATAATGTTTCATTCTTTTAAAAGGAAATCTTTTCTTTTTCTTATCTCTTTTAGGAT
>NW_027356170.1:954-1702 GCF_012295235.1 Primulina huaijiensis | reverse complement strand
CATACAACCTCTTCTCTCTCAGCAACTGAAGAACAACTCTAAGGTACTCTGAATGAAGCTCTCTGGTGTTGGAGTAAATCAAAATGTCATCGATAAAATCAATGACAAAGCTATCCAAATACGGCTTGAACACACGGTTCATAAGATCCATGAAGACTGAAAGAGCATTGGTCAGACCAAAAGACATCACAAGAAATTCATAGTGACCATACCTCGTCCGGAACGCCGTCTTAGGGATATCAGACTCTCTAACCTTCAACTGATAATAACCAGATCGCAAATCAATCTTCGAGAACACTGTAGCCCCTTGCAGTTGGTCAAAAAAGTCATCTATCCGTGGCAACGGATACTTATTCTTAATCGTTACTTTGTTGATCTCTTTATAATCAATACACAGCCGCAACGACCCATCTTTCTTCTTGACGAAAAGAACCGGAGCTCCCCAAGGCGAAGAACTCGGCCGGATAAAACCTTTATCCAATAAATCCTGCAATTGCGTCTTCAACTCTTTCATCTCTGAAGGGGTCATTCTGTACGGAGCCTTAGAATTAGGAACCGTACCTGGAACTAGATCAATCACAAACTCTACATCTCTGTCCGGCGGTAAACCCGGCACATCATCCTCAAATACATCAGAGAACTCTCTCACAATATCAATATCATCAATATTCAACTTCACAATTCTATCCATATCCACAATCGAAACCAAAAACCCATCACAACCTCTAAACAACAACTTCTTAGCCTC
>NW_027356170.1:0-945 GCF_012295235.1 Primulina huaijiensis | reverse complement strand
AATAGATGTTGGGCACAACACATCCCCCGAAGGCAAAACAACATTAAACTGGAGGGGAATAACAGAAGGAACTATACCCAAAGATCTCAAAAATAGTTCAGACATAAAAGAATGAGTAGCACCTGTATCAATCAATGTCGTAGCTACTCTGCCTGAAATTAAAATAGTGCTAGAGATCACAGAAGAATCATGGTTTATACCTTCCTTTGTCATGGTAAAGATGCGACCCTGCACCTTCTCTTTACTTGAGCCTCTTGGACAATCCTTGGCTATATGGCCTGCAGTGCCACAACGGTAACAAGTATGAGTACCAAATTTGCACTCTCCCCGATGATGTCTACTGCACTTGGGACACAATGGCTTCTCAGGATCAGATGGAACTGTCGGTGGTTTAGGACTCGGCTCCAACTTGCCTTTCCCTTTAAAATGGTCCTTTCTTCTTTGGCTCGAACCTTGACCTCTTTGAGCAAAAAACTGCTGCCTCGCCTGTCTCTCTCTGGCAATGTCTTTCTCATCTTGCTCGGCCAACAAAGCCTTAGACACAATCTCTTTGAATGTCACCGCCTTCGACATATTGATGTCCCTTCTGATTAATGCTCGAAGGCCTCTAATGAAATGAGCACCCTTGTCTTTGTCATTTGTAATGCCCGAGATTTTTATCCTGTTAATCTGAGACTATTAATTGATTGATTGATATGGTTATAGACAGAGCATGTCGAGATGGGCTTGGAATTGTTGAGTTGAGAGTATGTGCAAGTATTATGTGTGAGACTCAAAGGTCTCGCGCATATGCGCGGCTGGTGGGCCCGTATATGCGCGAGCTGAGTGAGTCCAAGAGATGCTGAGACGAAGGTCTCGCGCATATGCGCGACAAGAGGCGCACATATGCGCGAGATGTCTAGAGAAGTGGGCGCATATGCGCAAGCAGATAAAATTGTTAAGTGC
>NW_027356169.1:0-593 GCF_012295235.1 Primulina huaijiensis | reverse complement strand
TCTTTACCGTAGCCTTGTTCAGTTGCCGATAGTCAATGCAAAGTCCCATTGACCCATCCTTCTTCCTAACAAACAGTACTGGAGCACCCCAACGAGAAACACTTGGTCTAATGTATCCCTTGGCCAGTAAATCTTCTAACTGATCTTTCAATTCTTTCAATTCAATTGGTGTCATTCTGTACGGAGCTGTAGAAATCGGAACTGTACCTAGTACCATTCAATATTGAAATCTATCTATCGAATCGGAGGCAATCCCGGAATCTTATATGGGAAGACATCAGCAAATTCACACACCACTGGCAGGTCTGCCAATGATGGACACGATTTCAGTAAATCAACTGAATAGACAAGGAACCCCTTTGCTCCTTTCTGTAACAATCGAGTCATAGACATAACAGATATCAAAGGAATTCTAGATCTAGAACCCTTACCGTAAAATTTCCACTCGTGTAATGCCCGAGAATTTTATGCTGATAATCTGAGATTAATGATTATGACTTGTAGCGCTTATAGATGGATCAAGTCGCGATCAGAACGGGACAAGCACAAGTTAGGCGTTGAAATCCCGTAGGTATATCGCACATGCGCGGCAG
>NW_027356168.1:0-460 GCF_012295235.1 Primulina huaijiensis | reverse complement strand
GATGATATGGTATTGGTTATGCATTGTTGAGATTGGGTTATTGTTTAGTTGATTGGTATCGCAAGATTAAGCCGTTATGCCGTCGAATCGTATCGAGATTGATTAGTGATTTATATATGTGTTGAGTTGAGTTAGAAAGTGATAGAATGCATCTTGAATGTATTATTTCAGAGTGAATACTGACAGATTCGACATCGAGATTTCTACTACGACAACGAAAGGTATAATTCATGTTGATTCGGGAAGATACAACTCGAGTTGTGTCTGTATGTGTGCATAACAACAGGTGGGACAGGATCAGGGTCACGCGGAGGATGAGAGATCGAGATAGCGTGGAGATTTCGGGCGTAGAAGATTACTAGTGGTTTCTTACTAGACATGTACTGAATTTATAAACCCTAGTATGTTAATTGTTGACGAACATGTGAATGTTATTTAGAGTTGAATAAGATGACAGTAT
>NW_027356167.1:0-464 GCF_012295235.1 Primulina huaijiensis | reverse complement strand
CAAGGTTTACTTCGAAGTTTTGGAGTAGTTTGCAATCATCTTTGGATTCAAAGTTGGTTATGAGCATTGCTTATCATCCCCAAACAGATGGTCAGTCAGAAAGAACCATCCAAACTCTAGAGGATATGTTACGAGCAGTTGTAATGGATTTCAGGGGTGGTTGGCAAGAATCATTGTCTTTGGTCGAATTCTCTTACAACAATAGTTTTCAGACAACGGTCGGTATGGCACAATTTGAAGCTTTATATGGCAGAAAGTGCAGATCTCCGATTTGTTGGGAAGATGCAGGAGAACGACAGATGTCTAAACCAGAGTTTGTACAAGAAATGAAAGATAAAGTTGAATTGATCATAAAAAGAATGAAAGCAGCCCAGGATCGTCAAGCAAGTTATGCTAATAAAAGGCGTCGGCCCTTAGACTTCCAGGTTGGTGATTATGTTTTCTTGAAAGTATCACCATTTCGT
>NW_027356166.1:0-1578 GCF_012295235.1 Primulina huaijiensis | reverse complement strand
AGAACTGTGGGAATCTCTTGACAGAAAGTACAAAACCGAGGATGCTGGGGCCAAGAAATTTTTTGTTGGTCGTTTTTTGGACTTTAAAATGGTGGATTCAAAGCCGGTTATCAGCCAAGTTCAAGAACTCCAAGTGATTCTTCACGAGATTCACGGTGAGGGGATGACTTTGAGCAAATCATTCTAAGTGGCCGCTATTGTTGAGAAGCTACCACCAGCTTGGAAGGATTTCAAAAATTACTTGAAGCACAAGCGAAAGGAGATGAATGTTGAAGAGCTCATTGTTCGACTTCGTATCGAGGAAGACAATAAGAGCTCGGAAAGACGATTGTTTTCTCCTATTGCTGCTAAGGCAAATGTTGTCGAGCATGGTCAAAGCTCGAAAAAGAGAACATTTTCCTCTGCCAACAAAAGGTTGAACATGGGACCCAAGGGAGGCATTTCGAAGAAAAAGTTCTCCGGAAAATGCTACAATTGTGATGGTATGGGTCACAAGGCATCTGAGTGTAAGAAGCCGATGAGAAATCGAGAGGCGAATGTGGTAGAGAACATTGCTCATGAGGTTTCGAACATGAATCTCTGTGCTGTAATATCAGAGGTTAATCTGGTGGGTTCTAATCCAAGGGAGTGGTGGATCGACACTAGTGCCACTCGCCATGTTTGCTCCGACAAGGAGATGTTTGCTACTCTTGAGGAATCTATGAATGGGGAAAAGTTATTCATGGGAAATTCCGCCACTTCGGAGATCAAGGGTGAAGGGAAAGTTATCCTAAAGATGACATCTGGAAAAGAACTGACTTTGAACAATGTGCTGTTTGTGCCTGACATCCGCAAGAACTTGGTGTCAGGGTCGCTTCTTAACAAGCATGGTTTGCGCATTGTATTCGAGTCAGATAAGGTGGTTTTGTCGAAAAGTGGAATGTTTGTTGGCAAAGGGTATGTTTGTAATGGTTTATTCAAACTCAATGTGATGGCTATTAAGCCTGTGATGAATAAAGTTAATGCATTTGCTTACTTGCTTGAGTCTTCTTGTTTATGGCATGGTAGACTTGGACACGTTAATTATGATACAATTCGTAGACTAATTAACATGAAAAGCATTCCTGCATTCCAAATTGATAAACAACACAAATGTGAAACCTGTGTTAGGCAAAACTAAAGAGATCATCTTTTCGAACTATTGAAAGAAATAGTGAACCACTTGATATAATTCACAGTGATATATGTGATTTAAAAGGTGTACAAACTCGTGGTGGAAATAAATATTTCATTACTTTTGTTGACGATAGCATAAAATTTTGTTATGTGTATCTCCTCAAAAGTAAGGATGAAGCTATTGACAAATTTGTCCAATATAAGAGTGAAGTTGAAAATCAACTTAGCAATAAAATTAAGGTGCTAAGAAGTGATCGTGGAGGTGAATATGAATCACCATTTGCTGAGTTTTGTGCTCAACATGGTATCAAACACGAAAGAACTGCACCTTATTCTCCTCAGCAAAATGGCATTGCAGAGAGAAAGAATCGCACCCTTAAAGAAATGATGAATGCGTTGTTATTAAGTTCTGGTTTACCACAG
>NW_027356165.1:0-404 GCF_012295235.1 Primulina huaijiensis | reverse complement strand
CACCGAAATCCTTGAGCATTCAGAGTGTTTAAACCGTGAGGTTCAGAGCTTGAATCAAGAAGAAAAATCGAGAGTGAGAAGCTAGGAAAGAAAGTGCTCCACCTCCTCCGCGCCGAATCGTTTCATTCTTTCGTTTTTCTTTCAAACGAAACCAGGCATGCATATATTCTTCCTTGACTCTTCAATCAAGTCCTATTATCATTATTTAACATTGCATGATCATGTTCGATATCTAAAAACCGAAATACATCCAAGAATTTTCAGAAAATAAGCATGCAGATTTCCGGTTTTCATGATGCTTTTCACGGGTTGCCTTGCTTTGTTGGTTTCAGGTATTGAATTGATTCCAGGCTCCCAATGCTGCTCCTAGGAATGTACTAGGACATGTTAGGAACACATTTGTC
>NW_027356164.1:0-417 GCF_012295235.1 Primulina huaijiensis | reverse complement strand
CCAAAGGAAGACTCACATCATGGAAATAGATCGGGATATCTTTGTGTCATCTCGGACTCTGTCTCCCAAGTCGCTTCTTCAATGCCATGACGACTCCACTGAACTTTCACTAATGGAATAGTCTTCGTTCTGAGCTGTTTCTCTTGCCGATCAAGAATCTGAATCGGCTGCTCAATGTAACTCAAAGTCTGATCTAACTCGGCTTCTTCAGGCTGAAGGACATGAGAACTATCTGGCATATAGCTACGCAACATCGATATATGGAAGACATCATTTATCCCAGATAGAGAAGGAGGAAGAGCAAGTCTATACGCACGATCTCCAATCTTTTCAAGAATCTCGTACGGACCGACGTATCGAGAAGACAATTTACCACGTTTGCCAAATCTGACAACGCCTCTGAAAGGGGAAATCTTC
>NW_027356163.1:0-327 GCF_012295235.1 Primulina huaijiensis | reverse complement strand
ATCAGAAATAAAACTTAGCCTAGAGTTGTGGAGAGAATCGAAGAACATCCTTGCTCTTTCTTTTATGCTCTTCACGTTAGATTGGTAGAGGAAGAATTCTTTTTTCAATTTTTTTTTTCTTTTTTCCATATATATTTTTTTACATTTAAAATTTTTTTGTGTATAAGAAATTTTTTTTTTTTTTTTGGAGACAACGACTATGCGCATGAATCACTCGATCTTAACAATTTGCACTTTCTTGGCTCCAAGCGATGCTAAATGTGAAAAGTTTGTATGATTCTACAATTCAAGGTTCAAATAGAGGGATAACCAACAAAAAAGATTTAT
>NW_027356162.1:0-2345 GCF_012295235.1 Primulina huaijiensis | reverse complement strand
AACAATTACTTCCAAAGTAAAAATTGGAAATGGTGAATTTCTTCCGGTCAAAGGGAAAGGAACTGTGGCTATAGAAAGTCTAACATGTTTGAAATACATTACTGATGTTCTATAGGTGCCTAATATTGATCAAAATTTGCTTAGTGTTGGCCAGTTAATCGAAAAAGGCTTCAAAGTTATATTTGAAGACAAATGGTGTTTGATCAAAGATGCAAAAGGTAGAGATGTGCTCAAGGTGAACATGAAAGCAAAAAGCTTTGCTTTAAATCTCTTGAAAGCAATGCAGCATTATGGCACAAAAGGCTTGGACATTTCCACCACGATGGACTTCTATATATGCATAAACATAACTTGGTGAAAGGTGTTCCTTTGCTGGAAGACAAGCTATCTGATCGTGTGTCATGTCAATATGGCAAGCATGCCAGAAAACCATTTCCTCAAATAACATGGAAATCAACACACAAGCTGCAACTTGTACACACAGATGTTGGAGGACCTCTTAAAATGCCATCTTTAAATTGTAGTAAGTATTACATTATATTTATTGATGATCATGCCAGATTTTGCTGGATTTACTTCCTCAAAATCAAATCTGAAGTTGCTAGTATATTTTGGAAATATAAAGCATTTCTGGAGAGAAAAAATCGAAGTATAATGGAAATGACAAGGTGTTTGCTGCATGAGAAGGAATTGCCAAAAAGGTTGTGGGCAGAAGCTGCAAACACTGCTGTTTTTTTACTTAATAGGCTGTCTACAAGAGTTTTGCAAGAAAAAACTCCATTTGAAGCTTGGTTTGGTTATAAGCCAAAGTTACAGAATCTAAAGATTTTTGGTAGTCTTTGTTTTTCTTATGTGCCACAGGTAAAAAGAGACAAACTTGATAAAAAAGCTGAACCAGGAGTTTTTATTGGATACAGTGATTCTTCAAAGGCTTATAGAATTTTCCAACCACAAAATGGAAAAATTCTTGTGAGCAGAGATGTCAAATTTATGGAGGATAAACAATGGAACTGGGAGGAGTCTGTGAAGAAGCCATTGGAAGAACCATCACAGTATTTTGATGATGACATAGATGATGTTCCAGTTCGAGGTACAAGATCCTTATCTGATATTTATGAACGAAGTAATGTTGCTATTTTTGAGCCTACAGAATATAAAGAAGCAAAGAAGGATGACAAGTGGATTGAAGCAATGAAAGAGGAGCTCAAAATGATTGAAAAAAATGACACGTGGGAGTTGGTGGATAAACCTCAACACAGAAAGATCATTGGAGTCAAATGGGTCTACAGGACCAAACTTAATCCAGATGGTTCTGTGAATAAATACAAAGCCAGACTTGTAGTCAAGGGGTATAGTCAAGTGTTTGGAGTAGATTTCTCAGAAACTTTTGCACCAGTGGCACGCTTAGATACAATTAGAATGTTGCTTGCTTTGGCTGCACAAAAAAGATGGAAGATTTATCAGTTGGATGTAAAATCTGCATTCTTAAATGGTTATCTTCAAGAGGAGATTTACGTAGAGCAACCTGAAGGACTCCAAGTCAAGGGACATNATGACAGATCTTGGTCTAATGTCCTATTTTTTGGGTATGGAGGTGAAACAAGATCATGATGGAGTCTTCATAAATCAAAAGAAGTATGCAAGGGAAATACTAAAAAAATTTCACATGGAAGATTGCAAAAGCACCAGC
This sequence comes from Primulina huaijiensis, assembly GCF_012295235.1. Taxonomy (NCBI): domain Eukaryota; kingdom Viridiplantae; phylum Streptophyta; class Magnoliopsida; order Lamiales; family Gesneriaceae; genus Primulina; species Primulina huaijiensis. The sequence continues at coordinate 655 of NW_027356162.1, read as the reverse complement.
ACACCAATGAATGAGAAGGAAAAATTTAGCAAAGATGATGGAGCAGAAAGAGTTGATGAAAGCAAATATAGAAGCTTGATTGGTTGCTTGATGTATCTTACAGCCACTAGGTCAGAAATAATGTTTGCTGTAAGCTTACTTTCGAGGTTCATGAATTGTGCTAGTGAAGTGCATTTTCAAGCTGCCAAAAGGATTGTAAGATATATCAAGGGCACAACAAATTATGGCATCAAATATTCTTACTGTCAGTTTTTTAAGCTTCATGGTTTTTCTGATAGTGATTGGGCAGGTTCTCTTGATGATATGAGAAGTACAACAGGTTTTTGTTTCAGCTTTGGATCAGGTTTTTTTTCGTGGTGTTCAAGGAAGCAAGATGTGATAGCTCAAAGTACAGCAGAGGCAGAATATGTAGCAGCCAATGCTACAGTAAATCAAGGAATTTGGATAAGAAAAATACTTGCAGACTTACACATGGAACAAAATGAAGCAACACAGATTCATGTAGATAACCAAGCTGCAATTGCAATTTCAAAAGATCCTGTTTTTCATGGCAAAACCAAGCACTTCAAGATCAAGTTGTTTCATTTAAGAGAAGTACAAAAGAATGATTAAATCAAATTGTGTTATTGCAAGAATGAAGATCAAGTTGCAGATA
>NW_027356161.1:0-293 GCF_012295235.1 Primulina huaijiensis | reverse complement strand
TTTTCTTATTTTTCTGCAGCATGTTCACGATTTTAGCAGCCGATTTTTTCTGATATTTTTGAGCCTATGGTGTATGATATGTAAGTAATGAAGATGAATGTTATAAGTGGGGATTAATGGGTCTTGATGTGCATTTAGTTGAAGGTTACAAGTTAATGGAATTTTGAATGAATTTGAATGGCTACTCATTCCTTGCTGCCGTTGGGTATTTTTTTTTCCAGATTCTTGTTGCACGTTCCAGCTCATTTCCTAGACTAATAGGTTGAGGAACAATTATTTGAATTATAGTATTT
>NW_027356160.1:0-415 GCF_012295235.1 Primulina huaijiensis | reverse complement strand
AGCACCATGCAAAGCCACCGTGCAACTTGAACCACAAGAGCACATCATCTCAAAGAGAAACTCACGGTTGTTCTTTATTCTTTTCCTACGGTTTCCAGGGTATATAATTCCCTTCAATAATTATCATGATTTGGCTATAGACCAATCCATATTATTATCCTATCGATGGCAGCCCCTTAACACATGTTTAGCATAATTTTTGGATCAAAATTCATGAATTTATTACATGTATGTGCAATATTCCGAAAATAATCATAAGAAATTCATGCTTTTCATGCACACGATATTTAAAACGATAATACGATGTGATAGATGAGAAAAAGAGATGTATGGCGTGCCTTTGCGTTTTAAACGCACGATTATTCGTTGTCGACGTCGAAGAACGGGGCGAGGCTTTTGGCTATAAATTCTCCTT
>NW_027356159.1:0-424 GCF_012295235.1 Primulina huaijiensis | reverse complement strand
GTGGGTATAAGTCCATTTCTTTCATTAGTGATCACCGTAATCCCATNAGGACTTACCCAAGCACTTTCTGAAATAGGATAGATAATACCTGAATCGAGATGCTTAATAGTTTCAGCCTTCACTACCTCTTGCATCTTTGGATTTAGTCGTCTTTTAGGTTGCACGAGGGGTGAGTACTTTTCTTTCATCAAGATTTTATGCATGCAGATCGATGGACTGATTCCCTTGATGTCTGCCACCTTCCAGGCGAATGCTTTTTATGCTCTTTGAGAACTTGCAACAATTTTTTTCACCATAGCATCTGTCAGAGCAGCAGAAATAATGATAGGCAAAGTGTTATTCTCACCTAGGTATACGTACTTTAAGTGCGGAGGTAAGTGTTTGAGCTCAAGCATCGGTGGTTCCTCAATGCTTGACTTTGGAG
>NW_027356158.1:0-488 GCF_012295235.1 Primulina huaijiensis | reverse complement strand
TTATCGGATGAGTTGGATCGTTCCCAGGCTTGCTGCGACTTACTATTAATATGTGACACATGCAATAAATCTTAACTTGCACAAAACTTGACAATTGGACCAAAAACGAGACGATTCGGACCAACAACTTGATTTTTAATCATAGCATGTACCAACCCGAACAAACATTAAACCGACGTTTAACCATGATTAAAAATACCCCAACATACTGAAAATTATGCACAAGGACTGTAAAACATGAAAATAGGTGAATGGAACTCAAAACCATAAAACACTCTTTCGAGAGTCATTTTGGCACCTTTCACCGTAAATTCTCGTACGACCTCTAAACTCGACCAAATCACAAACGGACAAAAACACGACTTTCCTAACTCATTAAGGTAGTGTCTAGTCCAAGGCTATGGGCTAAAAGCCAACCAAGAACTCAAACCACCACCAAAACTGTGACCCAAAGCTGCTGTCAAAAAGGCAGCAGTAGCAGCTTGTGT
>NW_027356157.1:0-361 GCF_012295235.1 Primulina huaijiensis | reverse complement strand
GTGGCCGATGGTTTTGGTTCCATGATATAGGGTTTTAAGTGTTTTTAATAAAATGGCTAAATAATTTATTAACTAGGTTTAGGCCCATTAAGTCATTTAATTAGGCCCAATAATCTTTAATTAAATGATAAAAATTATTTTTTTTAAATAAGTTCATGAATTTATTAGCCGGGTTGCCAAAAAGTTCGTATTTTAGTTGAAAAACCAATACCGATAAAATCTACGTCCCGGCGTATAAAATCACCTCAAAATCCTTTATTTTCAAGAATATGAAAAACCATCAACCTTATTTTGAATAATTAAAAATAATTATTTGATGAAAAATATTTTACGTTTTTCAGCCTTCGGTCCCCGTTCCTCG
>NW_027356156.1:0-367 GCF_012295235.1 Primulina huaijiensis | reverse complement strand
TTTAAACATCATTGAAATGAATAAGAAAATTCAAGAAGTTGTGTCTTACTTGAAGGAATAATTTGAAATGAAAGACCTTAGAAAAACAAAGTATTGCCTGTGTTTGCAAATTGAACAAAAATAATATGGAATATTTGTTCACCAGTCAAATTATACAGAAATGGTCCTTAAACGTTTTAATATGGATAAATCAAATCTTTTAAGTACACCAATGGTTGTTATATCATTAAACATAGAAAATGATCCATTCCCTCCATGTGAAGATGATGAAGTTATTCTTGGTCCAGAAGTATCATATCTAAGTGCTATTGGTGCCCTTATATATATTGCAAATTGTACAAGCCCTGATATATCTTTTGCTGTAAAT
>NW_027356155.1:0-1183 GCF_012295235.1 Primulina huaijiensis | reverse complement strand
TTGGTTGTGGCTGGCTTTTAGCCCTTAGCCATGGTTCAAGCCATGACTTAGGATGTTTGTAAGAGTCTTGGGTCGGTGGTTCAAGCCAATGGTCATTAAATTTCAGAGTTTACACCACAAACACACAAGCTGCTACTGCTGTATTCTGACAGCAACTTTCAGTTTTGGTTTTGGTGCTTGTTTGAGTTCTTGGTTGGCTTTTAGCCCATGGACTTGGACTGGACAATACCTTAATGAGTTAGAAAAGTCATGTTTTTGGCCGTTTGTGATTCAGTTGAGTTTGGAGGTCGTACGAGAATTTACGGTGCAATGTGCCAAAATGACTCTCAAAAGAGTGTTTTATGTTTTTGGATTCCATTCACCAATTTTCGTGTACAACTATCATTATGAATATTTTTCAGTATGTTAGGGGTATTTTAATCATGGTTAAACGTCGGTTTAATGTTGGTTCGGGTTTGTACGAAGCCATGATTGAAAAATTAAGTTGTTGGTCATAATCGTCTCGTTTTTGGTTCGATTGTCAAATTTTGGTCAAGATAAAATTATTTGCATGTGTCACATATTAGAATTAGGTTGCAGCAAGCCTGGGAGCGATCCAACTCATTCGGTAAAAATAAGGTTATAATTATATTACGTGCATAAAAATATAAAATGTTTATTTTTGAGATATATGCGATATGTCTTCTGACCAACTTATGTTATGGGTTTGGAAGTCGGTATGCGCAACCGAGGACCTCTCCACCCGGTGACTTACGACCGGTTTAAGATTACGTATGGGTACGGATATCCAGTCCAAGGGCTGTGGTGATCTCTACCGCCCAATATACTGTGGTTTAGTCTGATCAGGCGCTCACGTTATGTTATGGGCCACTTGCTTAGAAAAATTATCTCTACCAGAAAATTATGATATGATATGACAGAGCTCTAATGAGCAAAGCTTTTACGTATGATTTTCATATATGCACGTAGTTATAATTATTCATGATACGAATTTCACTGTACGCTTTACGATACCATATTTTTACGTTGCATGCGATTTTATGATATATTTATTTGTTATTCACGATATATACATGTTGAGTCTTTAGACTCACTAGACTTGATTGTTGTAGGTACTGATGAGGCCGAGGCCGAGGGTGGAGACCAGTGAGTTGGCTTGAGGCAGCGGTAGTAGGAACCCGAG
>NW_027356154.1:0-520 GCF_012295235.1 Primulina huaijiensis | reverse complement strand
TCATCCATAAAACCAACACCATCAACAAACCCATGATTTCCCCAATACCAAAATCTAACAATTAACTATACCACAAGCTTACCTTAGCTTCTTGATCCAACAAGAACCTTGCTCACACTTCAAAACTCCCACAAGATACTTGAATCAAAGGAAGGAAAAGAAAGGAAATGGAACCCTAGCTCTCCCAAGGACTGAAGAATCGAGAATGAGGGGAAAGAATGATAAAAATGAAACCAACTCATCCAATTAAACACTTAAAATCTCGAAACACACTTCTACTGTTCATGCATCGCGGGTGCGCTACATATCTCACTGCGGGTGCGGTGTGCCTTCGGCACCTCAACCAAATTTCTGAAATCAATGACCGCGGGTGCGGTACCTATCCCACTGCGAGTGCGGTGTCTCTTCGGCAATTCCACAAATTCTGCAATAAAGACCGCGGGTGCGCTGCACAAATCACCGCGGGTGTGGTCTTCTCTCGGCCAAAACAACTCTATGCAACAAAAATCGAATTGCAACG
>NW_027356153.1:0-791 GCF_012295235.1 Primulina huaijiensis | reverse complement strand
GCTCATATCACCCATAGAGTTCTAAAATTCCCATATCAAGATTTCAGATTTCTTACTCAATTAAAATCTTAATGTTAGTTCATTAGTACTCTATGTTGAACGCCTCTAATTATCTTTTTGTTTTCATTTCACCCAAAACTTATGTATGAACACCTATCTTATAAATCTTGAAATTCAAGCTTATGCAACCCAAATAATATTAGATAGTATAACTCCAGCCCACATATCCGCTTAGTCCCAAATTTCTTAATGACTTTCAAAATTCCTCAAGATAAGGTGTCTTATTCAATTCTTACATGCGTCTATCGAGTAACCTAACCATTCATCATACTCAACTTTCTAGAAAAATCAAATTCCTCCAAAGGTATAATTCTAACTGTTAAGATCCTGGTTAAAACTTACGACACATCAAACTTAAATTCCCAAAAAAATTTTCGCTAACTCAATGTTTACTCTTATAACTTAGCTAACCGATAAATTTTTACTTTAACTTGTCGTCACTTTAAATTCTTAATTTGCCATGACGTTATATCACCAACGCTTAAATTTTCAAGTCCAAGATTTATTCATCCTACAGTGTCCTTGATTGTCATTCCTTATAATATTATAATCCAGCTATTTCGAGGTTCTAATCATCTTTCCAAGCTTAAATTACCGAAAATTCTTATCATTTAAACCGTTCAATTCTCACGTACTACTAGATAAGTTCTCAAATTTCTAAGATTTTAAAATTAATTCTTACTTTTCTCGAATATTATCCAATTTTTCCCTATATCTCAAAAATTCCACAA
>NW_027356152.1:0-353 GCF_012295235.1 Primulina huaijiensis | reverse complement strand
GGAAGTTAAGACAATGACAATGAGAGAATCAAAGGATCTAAATAATTTCGAACTACATGAAGTATTTGCTGATTTGAAGGTGTTGGAAACTTAATTTCGGCTGTTTGACAAACCATTCATCTATTGGACGAACTGATCAAGTATTCGTATTAAGCAACCTGTCTAACTGAAGTATCACGTGAGGTATCAAGGCAACCGAATCCAGCTGAACTGAACTTTCGAAGTTAACTGACTGATCAGTTGGAAACTGATCAGTTGAACCTAACTTGATTCCTGAAGACAGCTGACTAATCAGTTGATTCACTCATCACAAGCTTATCAGCTACTTTCATCAGCTGATCACTCAGCCAAAC
>NW_027356151.1:0-923 GCF_012295235.1 Primulina huaijiensis | reverse complement strand
TCATATCAAGCCTCTCAAAAACTCTCAAAAGCATAAATAAATAGTATTAGAATCTTTAATTTAAATCATAAAGCATAATGCGGAAAATGAAGCGCCGGGCCTCGGGTTGTGTGCACCTTCAGTCCAGTAGTATCACTCATCAAGACCTCCCTCAATACCACCTGCATCCATCACACCATGCGAGTCTAAAGACTCAACAGACCATAATCTTGATAACGAGTAGTATAATAATAAAATCACATGCAACAATGAAAATACTTTTAAGTAAAATAACATTTCATGACATGCATAAACTTTAACATTATCCTCAACATGACATAAATCCTTTAATCATGATCATAAACATTTTCCTTTATCCTTAGTTGAATTCAGATCGTTAATTGTGACTATCCTCAATCCTCAATAGTCGATGGATCCATCTACATGTAACCACAGTACTAGGCGGCGGGGGACACCAGCGACACTCTCACCGGTTAACTGGGCCCTGTCATGATCATAAACATTTTCCTTTATCCCGTCGGGGCTCCCTCTGGGGCCTTTTCCCATAAATGGGCTCCCTCTGGGGCCTTTTCCCCTCACGATATTCCCATTCTTACGTTAATCCTCATATCCTCTGTTCGTAACAATGGAAAAACGATCGTCGGGCTCCCACTGGTACCATCACCCTCACGATATTGCCATCATTAACGAACTAGTCACAATCACTTCACTTCCTTCAACGTTTTTCATTCACATCACTTTATAAAATCATTAATAACATTTACCTTTTTTCCCTTTTTGAAACCAAGCATGCAACATGTATTTAAATGTCTTCTTTAAATCATAAAAATTGCTAGGACATTTAAAAATCATAATTAAATCATGAGAAATTCATAAAAATTTTAAAATACCATATTTAACATGAAAACAGCATTTCGATCACT
>NW_027356150.1:0-521 GCF_012295235.1 Primulina huaijiensis | reverse complement strand
AATTAATTTGATTGACACGCTCTTTAGTTTGTTGATTTAATAGATACTAAATCCACAATCACTGAGTTTGATAAGAATTCTTGAGAATAAAACACAATACAATAATTTACTGGATTGTATTTTTAATGAAATTTTGTATATTTCATATATATCTGATTTATTTCATTTATAAGGTTGAAATTTTATATATTATAATATAAGATTTGTTATGCATCTTAACATTGATAAATTCACTAAAAATTTATTTGTTTATATTTTAATTCTTGTTACCACATAATTTTGGTTTCGCTCCAGACTTTGTTTATTCGTTTGCTTGAATCTATTGTTCCACATTTTGTTAAGACTCAAAACATGTCAAATATGAAAGTGAATATTAATTTAAAGATATGATAATATTTTTTTATTGCAATAAACATGTTTATCATTCACGATACTGATAAAAATAAATTAAAAATAATATGTTAACGAACATATTTTCAGGAATCCAAAAACACATTTCAAATGTCAACTTTGACACTCGA
>NW_027356149.1:0-573 GCF_012295235.1 Primulina huaijiensis | reverse complement strand
GGATCCACCTAAGGGAACGGTTCCCATAGGGACTTGGGGCGGATGGGAAGCTATTGACCTTCAAGGAGCGATTGGTGGCAAAAGGATATACTCAAAGACAAGGAGTTGACTTTGAGGAAACCTTTTCTCCAATTGCAATGTTCAAGTCTATAAGGATATTGCTAGCCATGGCTGCATGGTATGACCATGAGATATGGCAGATGGATGTCAAGACAGTCTTTCTTAATAGGGATTTTAAGAAAGTGATTTACATGTCTCAACCTGAAAGGTTTACATCTATCGGAAGTGAACATATGGTATGCAAACTTCAGAGATCTATTTATGGTCTAAATCAAGCGTCTAGGAGTTGGAACCTCATATTCGATAATACAATCAAAGAGTTTGGTTTTTTCTAAGAATCCTGAGGAACCCTGTGTGTATAAGAAGGTCGTCAGTGGGAGTGTGGTGACATTCCTTGTGCTTTATGTTGATGACATTCTACTCATTGGGAATGATGTAGGAATGTTGCAATCAACTAAGATATGGTTTGCGAGTAAGTTCTCGATGCAGGACTTGGGTGAAGCATCTTTTGTA
>NW_027356148.1:0-11758 GCF_012295235.1 Primulina huaijiensis | reverse complement strand
CTTCTCTGGCCTCACGAAGATCCTCCATCATGCATACATTATTCCGGTCTAACTGGAAATTATCTCTTTTGAGTTTTTCTTTTTTTCTTTCAGTGTTTTAATTTCTGACTTCTTTTCCTGAAGTTGATTTTGAAGTTCATTTATAATGCGTTGAATATCCATGTTGTTTTCCTATAAGAACAATTTTATACATAAGATACTTATCAAATTTTCAAATATGCAATAGAAGGATAATAGAAAGTTTCAAAATAATTTAGTACACAAAGTATTTTCTTAGTCACAAATTTTATTACAGCTCAGATATTATACTGTTAATCTAATCGAACATCTCTCCGCAATCGCTGTCACTGGCGTTGTCATCTCCAGCCACCTCCATCGGTGCTACCTCTTCTTCCTCCATGCTCTCTATCACCAAATGCAGGTAATTATTCTGATCTTGAAGTCTGTCCATGGTGCCATGGAGCTTCGAAATGTACTGATCCTATCTGGCGTTGTACTCTTCCTGGCGCTGACGGGCCTGAGCAGCACGCCCTCGCTCTATCTCCACTCTATCCAATAAATCCCTATTAAGTGCTACTAAGCGCGTGATGCGAGCGGAATTGGTCGGTATCTGCAGTAGATGGCTCTCTGCCAAGTCCAGATGATGAGTCAATCGTTGTACATCGGTATCCAGTATGAGTCTACTCTCAATAATCTCCTGTTTCTCCAACTTTTCTCTAGCCAGTTGCGCCTTCAGGGTCGCAATTTCTCTAGTCTGATTGTCAATCGTGAGCTGGCGCATGCGAAGGGCCGCCTGAGCACGGGTACATGGAGCAGCCATTTCCTAGGATATAATCGAAGGCAAAGCATCAGAATCGTATAAAGGATAGAAAGGCACAAATAATAGAAACAAAGTGGTCATGGAAAAATTTTGATACTAAGAATTGTGAAGCGATTGAAGGGATAGATTTCTGAAGTCTATTCGAAATTTAAGAATCAGATGAAAGTTGGATTTCAAGAACAGATGAAAGTTGGACTCAAATTGGGATGCACTAGGCTTTTGCCAAAATTTGACTTCGCCGAATTTTGTCTATCAAAATCCCAGCGGGATTATGAACCTGGCGGCTCTGATACCACTTAAATGTCACGCCCCGTATCCTAAGCGTCGGTGACATCCGGCATTTTTTAACAATCATATTGAAAACAATAAAGCCTCGTATCAAATTAAACCAGTCTTTTTCATAAATAAAGTATTGTCTTACAATGACAATGAAATAGATACATCAGAGTTGCGAAATGCGAAAAACTAAACAAAAGGGATAAGGTGGTTCTTGATCTTGATCATCGTTCACCAACCCCAGAAAGCTTCCTGCTCCTCCTTATTTATTTGCTCTTCAGTTTTATCTGAAATTTGTAAGGGGTGAGAGTTTTGGGAAACACTCAGCAAGTGGGGGTCGATCGATTCCAAAGATACATATAGGACTTAATTCTTTGAAAATTTCTTTTAACATACTTTCATAACATACTTTCGAAACTCAATATTCTTGACTTGACACAACAGAGACGAAGCGAATAAAAGACGGAGCTTATCAAATGATTCAGAACAGAACAGAAACAATTCAGATTATTTCAGAACAGACAAAACACATTGTTACTCATATTATTTCCATGGTCAAATTGTCCCCAATATGTTAGTCCTCTAAGGGGTGAGGCCAGAACATGGTTTTATACCCACCAATGGGGGCCAGAACATGGTTTTATACCCACTAATGGGGGCCGAAACAGAACATAGTTTTATACCCACCAATGGGGGCTAGAACAGAACATGGTTTTATACCCACCAATGGGGGCCGGAACAGAACTAAAATTCTCGTCCCATTTCAAATTCGAATCGTAACAGTGCAACAGAATTCAGAAGTATCGGACAGAAGTTTTCAGATATTCAGATTTCGGAGTTATTCATACAGACACAGCGGAACCAATAAATTCGAAGCAAAGAAGAGAACACATAATCGATCGCAATTTTAAAATAGAACACACTGACATTTTCGAAAAAGAGACACACTAACATGCATGTCACGTTATTTATATCAAAGTTTAAAATAGAAACAAAGTACATAACAAAAGCCCACTTACCGTATCTTGAAAGAAGTTTCTTGTTGAAAATCGTGCAGCACTTCGACGCTATTTCAACAACTGTGATCTCTAATTGAGCAGCACTTCGATTATAACTTCGAGTAGACTGAGTCGTGATTTTTACAGCACTTTGACGCAGTATTGTAACTCCGAACTGCACGAAATTTTCTTCCTTTTCCTTGCTTGAATCGGCAGAGGGTTTTTGGTGAAGAGGGGAGAGCCGAAACTTTTTTGAGAGGTTGAGGGAGAAATTGTGAAGTGAATCTCCTAGCATTGCATGTAATATTTATAGATGAGTCTTGCCCTTTTGTCTCCTCCCTTGGCCGACCCCTTGGAGCACAAGAAATGGCTTAATTGTGATCATTATGGTGGTTCAAAATCCCATGCACCCTTAATTGTCATCTTGATTTTCTAAAGGGTCATTTCTTGCATCATTAATGTGTCTTAACCTTTATCTCATCCCTTAGCTTCATCCTTGGTTATCTCAAAGGTTGTTTCTTGCATAATAAGTTTGTCCAATTCCTTGGCTCAACTTCTAGCTCCCTTTTTGGTCTTGTTAGGACAAGCTTGGTTGAGCTTCTTTGAGCTGAAAAATCAAGTCCTTGAGCTGGGGTTTTACTCCTCCAGTGAAAATACTTCAATAGATGCGGTTATTTGCAGCTCAGCTTCATGTTGAATTAATTTCCGAGCTCTGAAGCTACTTTCTCGAGTTATGTTAGCTGAAAATTTAAGTTCATATTTAAGTCTATAGTTAGAATGAAAGTTGTTAAGATCAGTTGAAGCTAAATTTGAAGTTTGTATTTCTTACATTATTTGCTTCGGATCAAAATTTCCGGGTTCTCACAGTATTTCATTCCTCCTAAACTCATGACTGGTATAAGACCAAAAAGATGCACATGTAGCAGTTCTAAGCACCTGGAGGAATATTTACTACCCTTATTTTTTAAAGAAGATCTTACTTGTTTACCAAAATGACATGCTGAACAAATTTTCTCTTTAGACTCAGATGAGTGATAGACTTGAAATTTAAGTGATTCAACCTTTTATGCCACAACCAAATTTTAGAAGATTTTGATGCCACAAAACATACTGGTGCATTAGGTTGATTAGTCCAACTCACTTTATAAGTGTTTCCACAATTATTTCCAGTGATAATAATATCATGAGTTGATTTCTTAACAGTGCACCTGTGTTTGTTGAACTGAACTGAAAAATTTTTATCGCATAACTAACTGATGCTAATCAAGTTATACTTTAACTTATCAACAAGTAAGACGTTGTAATAGCCCAACCTTGTATCATGTGAATATTTATGGTTTATTATTGTTATGAACATGTTTTATGATTTAATGGTTGAGTTTATGTTGAAGGGTTATTGTTTATGGTAATGTTTATTGAAATGCTACGAGAATGGTTATGGTTATGTGTAATAGAATAGTTATTGGAGTTATTTTGTTTAATAGTTGTTGGGAATGAAAATGAATGGGTTCTTGTGATGATGATTGAAGAGGTGATTGGAGGATATATTTGGATGTTGAGTTCATTGGTATGGCATAGGATTGGAAAAGGATAGAATTTAGATGTGTTGGTGATGTTTAGTAGTGCAGGGACAGCGCCGCAGTGCATGGAAGCAGCGCTGCTAAGCACGCAGGGCAGCGCCTAGCGCCACAGGCCCTGGCGCTACAGTGCTACCAGGCTCGAAGCTACAGCGCCGCAGCGCCACTTCGTTAGGAATGTGAGAATTGTGTTTTTAAAACACGTTTTTGGTGTATTGGGAGACTTATAAACAATATTCTAGGCCCTTCTCCTTATTTCTTGTCTACTCCTTTCTCCTCCATCGTTTCTTAACCCTTGTTCCTTCTAGTCTTCTTTTCTTCAATTGCCTACGTTTACTGCCAAGCTCATAGTTGATTTCTTAGCTTCTTCCACTAAGATTTCAAGCTACAAGTATTCTATTTTGGGAGTTGGAAGGGGTAAATATATTGAGGTTTATATTGAAGGGTTAAGTTGAATTGTTGATTCCTTGAATTAATGGTAATGATTTATGGATATTATTGTGATTATTGTTGTAGGAATCATTCAAGAATATCATAGCAACCAAAGTGATTGTGGGTAGTAAGTAGAAGCTTCCTTTCAAGTGCTCACATGATTTTTATATGTATCAAGCCATGTTATTGTTAATTAGCTCCTTCCATTGGTATATAATTGATATGTATATTGTTATATATTCATTGTTCAAGGATTACCATTGAATTCATTGACAAAAGAGCTATTAATTCGTTGTTCCTACCAAGTGTTTGTTAAAATGCCTCAATGAAATTTCCTATGATTAAAGCCAAGGAATGATAGTAATTCATGCATTTCATTGGCCAATCACATGATTATGAGTATCTCTCACAGTTTTGATATAATTATATATCAAAGAGATACTATCCACAGGTCATAGGTCACAAGTCACAGACTATCATTTCCTTTCCTTTCATTCATTCCATGAGATACTATCCATAATGCCTACTTTCATTGCCATTGCTATAGCCACATTTTAAGCCAAAGTTATACATATGTAATTGATATGTATAGTATTCTACTTACTGAGTTTATTCTCATTCCAGTTATGTCATGTGATGCAGGTGATAAAAAGGATTGACACGGATTGTTCGAGGCAGGAGAAGTCATATAGAATGCCATGGGAAAAACTTTTTATCATGTTTCTTTTATTTGGGGTAGAGTGACCATGTGAAATGTTAAAATATCATGTATTTTGTTGAATGTGTTGGCTTTTAACTATGGGTTTGAATGATATTGTGTAAATGAACATGTATTGTAACGCCCCGAAAATTTAAAGGTCCACGCGAACCACATGCATGCAATTATTAAATTCCTTTGTATTATAATTAAATATTTTAATTGCATGAATTAATTATGTTGTGCATATTTACATGTTTAAATTATATCTTTCTACATGGTTGCATTAAAATGTATTTTTAAAATGTTATTCGAGTTGCGATCGAGGAACGGAGACCGAGGGCTGAAAAATAGAAAATGATTTTTATTAAATAGTTGTTTTTTATTATTTAAAATATGGGTGATGCTTTTTATTATTTTTGAAAATAAGGGGTTTTGAGGTGATTTTATACGTTGGAACGTAATTTTTATCGGTGTTCGTTTTTCAACAAAAGTATGAACTTGTGGACAACCCGGCTATTAAATTCACAAACTTATTCAAGCAAAATAATTTTAATATTTTTAATTAAACACTAATGGGATAAATGTGCTTAATTAACATGGTTAATGGGCTAAGCTATCAATTAGAGTTTAATTAAGATTTTAAGCAATATTTAAACTAAAATCCCACCCCAAATCCTTCAAACCACACGGCCACCTTCCCCAATTCTCCTCAAACTCTCCCTCAAAAATACACGGCACACACATCATAAAATTAAGAGAAAAGCATCAAGGTTTCTCAAGGAAATTCAAGCCAAGGTGTACGTCGCCGTTCTTCGCATCGTCGCTTCGTTTTCGTGCGTAAAATACGCAAAGGCACGCCATATTCTCCTTTTACTCATCATCACACCCTATTATGTAATTATGTTTGAAATTGCATGAAAATAAGTTGCACCTTTGAAGATTTTCGTTTTTGCATCCTACATGATTTTTAAAACATGTATTTTGATCCAAAAACCATGAATTTCATGTATCTAAGGGGCTGCCATGATTAGGAGGTGTTAGGGTCATGTTTTATACAAGTTTAAGGGGTCCAAGAACACACAAAAAGGCTGCAAAAGAATTAGAAACAGGCTGGAAACCGTAGGCACCAATTCAGAGAAGGACCGTGGGATTGGGTTGGCTTCTTCTTCATGCTATGGCTCGGTTGATGGGGGTTTGAGGCTTGGCTTGGCTGGGGCTGGACAAGGCTGGGCTATGGTCATGTGTGGGTCAAGGGAAGAGTCCTAGCCATGCTAGGACTCGAGTTAAGTGGGCTGGGAGGAGTTCTTNGGCTCAGACTAGACTCAATCCTAGTCTAGGGATCCCGGTTTCCAGACGTTGGTATTCCTATATCGACCAACAGTAATAGAAGAAACTCCGATTCTATCCACGTCGATATAACCAAACATCCAGTGTCTTGACCTATCCGTCACAGACTGTGGCACTATCGCCAATACACTATCTTGTGACATCGTGCAATGTGCCCGTGGCGATCCCACCACTATCAGGCACTTCTGTCACAAGATCACTCGTCTAATACTCGTCTAATACATGCTCTCTATAAATCAATAGAACAAGCATATCAAATTAAATCAATGCATATAATAACAATAAGTATGTGATTTAGGGAAACTCAAGTATTCCCTACTTGAGTCGATCTCCCAATACCACATTGACTTATACCTTCCGTTGTTCAGTCTTTATCGTGATCGAAATCTTGAAGTCGAATCTTGTCAATATAAATCTGAAATGGCAATGTCAAATATCACAAGATCAATCTCCAACTCCAACCAATAATAGTACGGTTCAATATCCAATCTCGATATAATTTGACGGCATAACGGCGTAATCTTTCGATACCGATCAACTCAACAACAATCGATACTAAATCACAAAGCATAATCAATATCATAAAAATTTCAAACTCTAAAAATCTGCATACTTTCCACTCAATACATGCTGGAATTTCATACAAATTGCATACGACATCCGATAATCGATCCTTTTACGGCGTTATGATCTCTAGCTACTCAAGAACATAAATCTCTAATAAAATCAAAATTCCTCCAACATATAGATTTCGAAACATGCTGGAAATGAACAATACTTACATCCTTTTGAAGCTAGTGAGGAGAGGAACACAATTCTTAACTCGGATTGAAAATCGGATGAATAGCTCTTGCACAACTTATCTTTTAAACTTGAAAGAGGTTTGATAGCATTTCTCCCATGAAGGTTTTCTCGATGGAGTCTGAATAATCTGCTAAATGTATGAAGAAAGTGCATGTTAAATGTCTAACAAGCCATGTGTCAACTTGAGAAGCAAAGGTGGATTTCTCGCACAGACCACCGCGGGTGCGCTCAAGCTACGACATCCCATCCAAAATTCTAGAATCGACGACCGCGGGTGCACTCAGTCATGTACCGCGGGTGCGCTGACCCTACTGCCACTCAACCGCAGGTGCGGTATACTTCATTCCGCGGGTGCGGTCTCTCTTGTATTCAAAACTCTACTTTCTGCCCTTACACCGCGGGTGCGGTAGAAAATGGGGCGCGGGGCGGTGTCCTTTCCATGCAAAACTTCATAATCTCCTCTTATTAACCTACAATTCTTGGGCATTACATTTCTCTCCCTCTTAGATATGAGTTTGTCTTCGAACTCGCAAGCAATCAATCAAAGAATGTATAAAAGCAAGATACTCAAACTGAATAAATACTCACATCATGCGAATAGTTCTGGATATCTCTGTCTCATCTCTGATTCTGTTTCCCAAGTCGCTTCTTCAGTACCATGACGACTCCACTGAACTTTCACTAGTGGAATAGTCTTCGTTCTGAGCTGTTTCTCTTTCCGATCAAGAATCTGAATCGGCTGCTCAACGTAACTCAAAGTCTGATCTAACTCGGTTTCTTCAGGTTGAATGACATGAGAACTATCTGGCATATATCTACGCAACATCGATACATGGAAGACGTCATGTATCCCTGATAGAGAAGGCGGTAAAGCGAGTCGATAGGCACGATCTCCTATCTTCTCGAGAATCTCATACGGCCCAATATATCGTGGAGACAGCTTCCCTTTCTTACCAAATCTGACAACACCTCGGAAAGGTGAAATCTTCAGAAATATTCGGTCTCCAATCTCAAATACCAACGGTCTCCGTCGGATATTCGCATATTTGGCCTGTCTATCTTGCGCTGCCTTCATTCTTTTCTGAATCAGTTTCACCTTTTCTGTCATATCTCTGATCATATCAGGTCCAATCTCAGGTACCTCAGAGATATCATCCCAATACAGAGGGGATCTGCACTTTTTTTCCGTACAATGCTTCAAACGGTGCCATCTCAATACTCGTCTGATAGCTGTTGTTGTACGAAAACTCACAAAGTGGCAATGAATCTTGCCAACTAATGCTAAAGTCAAGAACTACAGCTCTAAGCATATCTTCCAGTGTCTGAATAGTCCGCTCTGACTGTCTGTCAGTCTGTGGATGATATGCGGTACTCAGATGCAACTTCGTACCAAGAGCCTGCTGTAAGCTCTGCCAAAAGTGCGAAGTAAACCGAGGATCACGATCTGATACGATCGACTTCGGCACTCCGTGCAATCTGATCACTTCTCTGACATAGATCTCCGCCATCTGGTCATGTGATATGTCATCTTGTATGGAATAAAACATGCGAATTTGGTTAATCGGTCAATCACAACCCAAATCGCATCACAACCTCTGGAGGAACGCGGTAATTGCGTCACAAAATCCATGGAAATGTGATCCCATTTCCATTCAGGAATTGACAAACTCTGTAACAATCCTCCTGGTTTCTTTCTTTCAGCCTTCACCTGTTGGCAATTCAGACACTTGGATACAAAGTTAGTAACATCAAATTTCATCTGTTTCCACCAATATTGTGTCTTCAAATCATTATACATCTTTCCGCCACCAGGATGAATGCTAAATCGACTGCTGTGCACTTTTGACAATATCCGATGTCTCAAATCTGGAACATTCGGCACAACAATACGATTATTCACATACAAAACCCTGTCACGAACCTGATACTCCGATTGATGTCCAGGTCTGACCAAAGCAATCGAATTCTGCACATTCTGATCAACTTTTTGTGCCTCTTTGATTCTCAATATCAGTTCTGGTTTGGCCCGAATAGCACATAATCTCAGAGGCTGACGATCTGTTTCAAACACTAATCCAGACAAACAGCAGTCTTCTATCAAATTCGAAACACCAATCGTCGATAAGGATAGAGAACATACCTTTCGACTCAGTGCATCTGCTGCTGCATTGGATTTTCCAGGATAGTATTTGATTTCACAATCAAAATCTTTCAATAAATTGAGCCATCTTCGCTGTCTCATATTCAACTCTGACTGTGAAAATAGATACTTCAAGCTTTTATGATCAGAATAAATCTCAAATTTCTTGCCGTACAGATAATGTCGCCATATCTTCAATGCAAAGACAATGGCTGCCAATTCGAGATCATGAATTGGATAACGAGTCTCGTGTGGCTTCAACTGTCTTGAGGCATAGGCGATAACATGCCCTCGCTGCATCAGAATACAACCCAATCCTTGGTGATATGCATCACAATAAACCACAAAATCACCAGTACCTGACGGGATAGTCAACACCGGAGCACTGGTCAATCTCTTCTTTAACTCCAAGAAACTGGATTCACATTCCTCTGACCAAACAAATGGAGCATTCTTCTGAGTCAGCTGCGTAATAGGTTTAGCAATACTGGAGAAATCTTTAATAAATCGTCGATAATATCCTGCCAAACCCATAAAGTTGCGTATCTCTGGCACTGATGTCGGTCTCGGCCAAGAAATCACAGCCTCAACCTTGCTAGGATCAACTGATATACCATCTCTGGATATAATATGACCCAGAAATACAACATGTCTCAACCAAAACTCACATTTTGACAGTTTAGCATACAGTTTCTCAGCCCGCAAAATTCTCAAAACAGTTCTCAGATGTTCAGCATGCTCAATCATATTCTTCGAATAAATCAAAATATCATCGATGAATATAATCACAAAATCGTCAAGATATCTCTGAAAGATACGGTTCATCAATCCCATAAATACAGCCGGTGCATTCGTCAAACCAAACGGCATGACAACAAACTCGTAATGTCCATACCTGGTTCTGAATGCTGTCTTCGAGATATCAGAATCCCTGACTCTCAGCTGATGGTATCCAGATCTCAAATCGATCTTGGAATATACAGATGAACCCTGCAACT
The DNA here is from genome assembly GCF_012295235.1 of Primulina huaijiensis. Classification (NCBI taxonomy): domain Eukaryota; kingdom Viridiplantae; phylum Streptophyta; class Magnoliopsida; order Lamiales; family Gesneriaceae; genus Primulina; species Primulina huaijiensis. Next base: position 1,666 of record NW_027356148.1, on the reverse strand, counting down.
GATCAAACAAATCATCAATGCGAGGTAAGGGATATTTATTCTTTACCGTTGCTTTATTCAGTTGCCGGTAGTCGATACAGAGTCTCATCGAACCGTCTTTCTTCCTCACGAACAGTACTGGAGCACCCCAAGGAGACACACTCGTGCTGATATACCCCTTGGCCAGTAAATCCTCCAACTGCTCCTTCAACTCCTTCAACTCAATCGCTGCAATCCTGTACGGAGCACTCGAAATCGGAACTGTACCTGGCATCAACTCAATACTGAAGTCTATTTCTCGAATCGGAGGCAATCCAGGAATCTCATCTGGAAAGACATCAGCAAACTCGCAAACCACTGGCAAATCCGCCAATGATGGACTCGATTTCAGTAAATCAACTGAATAGACAAGGAATCCCTCCGCTCCTTTCTGCAACAATCGAGTCATAGACAATACGGATATCAAAGGAATTCTAGATCGAGAACCCTTACCGTAGAATTTCCACTCATCAGCCATATCCGGTCTGAATCTCACAATCTTGTGGAAACAATCAACAGTGGCTCTGTACTTGGTTAACATATCGATACCGATAATACAATCAAAATCAAAAATCCCAAACACAATACAATCTAACTCAATCTTATGCCTATCATACTGTAGCATACAACGTTTCACAGATTTCACTGATATCAAACCTGTCCCCAACGGAGAAGAGACAGACACTACAGCAGATAATGACTCAATAGGCAATGCATGACTCAGTGCCAATCGCTCCGAAATAAGAGTATGCGAGGCACCGGTATCAATCAATACATATGCAGGATAACCAGAAATAAAACAGTTACCTGCAACCACATCGTCTGGTGCGTCCTGAGCCTGCTCCTCTGTCAAAGCGAACACTCTGGCCTGCTGTCTAGGAGGCTGGCTAACTATCTGGCTTCCTCCTGGCCTCGGCTGTGACTGGGATGGTATCGGCTGAAAGGAGTGGACTGCAGCTGGTCGTCTACCAGTCTGAGCTACTGATCCAGATGACTCGGCACCCTGGGATCTCTGAGCATCTCTCTGGGGACAAACTCGAGCAAAATGTCCCTGCTGTCTGCAAATACGGCAACTGCCAAACACTCCTCGGCACTGCTCTGTGGAATGCTTCCCTCCACAAGTGCTACAGTAGGGTCCTGTATAACCCTGACCCTGACCGGTCTGCCTCGAGCCACTCGAACTGGATGAGCTACTTCCAGATTTCTTGAATTGCTTCCCCCTAGCTTTCAGGAAGTCTTTCTTTCCACTACCACCGTCGCTCTCAAATCGGGGAGGGGGTTGCTGTGGTCCCGGTGCTGAAGGCACGAACTAAGCTCCTTTCTGTCTCATCAGACCGGCTTCGGCTCCCTTGGCTCTGTTCAAGGCATCAGTAAAATTGTTTGGCCTCCCGGTATTCACCAAGGTAAAGATTTCCGGATTCAGGCCATTTATAAACTGGTCTGCAACGGCCTCATCATGTTCAGCTACGTGGGGAGCAAACCGCAACAATGAAGAGAATTTGGCCACATATTCCTCAATATTCAGCTGGCCCTGTCTTAAATTTGCAAATTCCGCTCCCTTGTCTTTCCTGTACGACACTGGAAAGAACCTCTGATAAAATTAAGTTCTAAACACATTCCAGGTAATAGCCGTACCTCGATGTTCCAA
>NW_027356147.1:0-233 GCF_012295235.1 Primulina huaijiensis | reverse complement strand
AATAATTTAGTGAATTAACTCCTTAATTATTGGAACTTAAATGAATTTATTTTCCTATTCAACTCAAGTTGCTTAAATAATTCTCTAAACCTCCTTTTAACTTAAATTAACTTACTAGCTAGCTAAAATAAATTTTGGGAATTTTTTCTGAATCTTAAATTTTATCTCTAAACTCCACTCCAGTCCGACCTCACTGAATTAACTGAAATGATAAAGTTAAACTACTACGTAAA
>NW_027356146.1:0-280 GCF_012295235.1 Primulina huaijiensis | reverse complement strand
ATTCGGAAAGGAGAGCGTATACACTTACTGAGTCGCCCCCTGTTGCTGCTCCGACTGACTGCACTCCTGAGGAATTGCAGACTTACAAGGAATGGTGTGACCATGACTTGAAAGCCAAAGTGTTATATGCAGGCTTCTATGAATGATGAGAAGTCGGTTCTTTGTGTGGGTTCTTCATCTAGTACGGAGATTGGTCCACATGGGAAGGGAAAGACGCGTTCTTTCCAACATCCCGAGAAGAACGTGCCCTTGAAGAGGCAAGCTCCGAATCCTGTTGGGG
>NW_027356145.1:0-611 GCF_012295235.1 Primulina huaijiensis | reverse complement strand
GTCAGAAGAGCTTCGATACTTTGAAGCAAGCTTTTATCTCAGCACTAGTTTTGGCTATGCCGTCAGGGCCCGGAGATTTTTCCTGTATACCGATGCTTCGAAGCTCGGTCTTGGCGCAGTGTTGATGCAGCATGGGAAGGTGATAGCATATGCTTCTCGACAGTTGAAGACTCATGAGAAGAATTACCCTACCCATGATCTAGAGTTGGCAGCCGTTGTATTTGCTTTGAAGATCTGGAGGCATTATTTGTATGGAGAGAAGTGCCAGATCTTTACCGACCATAAGAGCCTCAAGTACTTCTTTACGCAGAAAGAGCTGAATATGCCTCAGAGGCGTTGGTTGGAGCTTGTGAAAGATTATGATTGTGACATTATGTAACGACCCATTACAGGCCCATTGGGCTATGCCCCACTGCCCCAATCGACCCAATGCTATCCCGATCTTGGGCTCTGCTCTATGGGCCTTGGCCCATCTATGAAACTCTTCCCTCACGGGCTTTCCATAGGCGTCGTATGGGTTACTCATAGAACTCTCCAGCCCATGCACTGGAGTCTGTGCCTTCCCGGACTCGAACCTGAGATCACATGGATATATAGATACTCAGCACAAG
>NW_027356144.1:0-1113 GCF_012295235.1 Primulina huaijiensis | reverse complement strand
AAAACCGTTGTCTTTGAGCGTTTTTTTAGGGTCAATGACAACGGTCGTTGTCATTAGAACCGTTGTCTATTAGCGTATTTTTTGGACAATCTACAACGGTTTTAAGAAACCGTTGTCGATTAGCGTGGTTTTTGGACAAACAATAACGGTTTTTAAGAACGTTGAAATATTTAGCGACGGATTTTATAAAACCGTCGCTAAATATAGCGACGGTGTAATGGAAACTGTCGCTAATTAAATTAGCGACGGTTGTGTATAAATCGTCGCTAAATTTAGCAACGGTTTTACGTAAACCCGTCGCATGTTTAACATTAGCGACGGTTTTACAAAACCCATCGCTAACTATAGCGACGGTTTTAATAAAGACCGTCGCTACATTTAGCTACGGGTTAGATCCAAACAGTCGCAAAATTTATAACTACGATGGTTTTATAGATACCGTCGCCAATAGCGATAGTTTAACCAAAACCCGTCGCAAACTGTCTATAAATATCCCCATACTCGGTCCATATCCCTCCAGAACACTTAAAATTTTTCTCCTTAACACAAATTTATCACTTCACATAACACTTAAAATTTTTCTCACCACTGCACAACACTTAAAATTTTTCTCTCGTACACGATTTTACTATTTCACAACACTTATAATTATTCTCACTATTTCATAAAATTTAAAATTTTTCTCTCTTAAACGATTTTACTACTTCACAACAATTAAAATTTTTCTCTTTTACACGATTTTAGTTTTTATTGTTAGTTTTTTTAGATTTATTAAATTATTAAAAGTTTTTTTTTATTTTTCGAAACAAATTAGCGACAGAAATCATGATTACTAACCGTCGCTAAAATTAGCGACGGAATTGATTGATAATTGTCGCGAATAATAGCGACGGTTTAATAAACCGTCGGTAATTTAAAATTAGGGATGGTTTGTAATAAAACTGTCGCTAATTTTATTTGCAAATTCGACCTACCACAACGGATAAAAACCGTTGTCATTGAACGGACTTTCAACAACACCCTCAGTTACAACAGTTTTAAAAAGGCTACGACAACGGATAAAATCCTTTGTCGAATGCCGTTTTTGGTGTAGTGGCCATGTAGATCGGGACT
>NW_027356143.1:0-690 GCF_012295235.1 Primulina huaijiensis | reverse complement strand
GTGGGTATGGTTGCTTGGACAGTAGGGCTAGCCAAGGTCAGTCCAGGAGAGTCTCTTGGGTTCAAGTAGGGTCCCAACTTAGCCGGTTAGGTGCTAGTCCTCTCGGTCAAGTGCTAGGATCGAAAGTTGATGAGTCAAGGAACTAGGGTGCAGTCATCTTTGGTGTAGGAAAATTTCAGCAGCTGGTGGGCTAAGGTGCGAAGGTTATAATGGGTCGGTCTTGAAGGTTTTAAAACTGCAAATGTGTTTATAAGGTGTGGTAAAAAGTTGGGAAAGTTTTGATTAAGTTTCGGTCCCATTCGGGTTAAAACCAGGACTCCGATCCAAATTTTAAAACAAATCGATTAAGTTATGAAATAAGCTCTAGTTTACATCTAGGGACGCTTTTAAAAATGTTTTGGGACATTTTAAGGAGTTTGGTAATCTTTGGGTCAATTTTAGAGGTCCAGGTGTGAAACGATAATTTTTGGGTTTCCAGGGGCAAAATAGTCATTTTGCACCCGGGGTGAGATTTTGGTCATGGCAGCGCCCTGAGCACAAATCATGATTTTTTTAAATGTTCATGCATCATGTTTACGATTTTTTTTCGCTATTATAATAATTATGGTACATGCTTGGTTTAAAGGAATTAAGAGAGAAAAAGTTAGAAAGTGAAGAGCACTCCGTCTCGGCCGCGCCGCGTCGTTATTT
>NW_027356142.1:0-495 GCF_012295235.1 Primulina huaijiensis | reverse complement strand
TCAACTTCAATTCCTTTTTCAGATATCACATGACTTAACACAATCACTGATTTAACCATATAATGACATTTTTCCCAATTTAAAACAAGATTTTTTTCTTCACATCGTTTTAATACTTCTTCTAGGTTTTTAAGACAATTTTCAAATGAGTTTCAAAAAACAGTTATATCATCCATAAAAACTTCTACAAATTCTTCAATCATATCACTGAAAATACTTAACATGCATCTTTGAAAAGTAGCCGGAGCATTACATAAACCAAATGGCATTCTTTTAAATGCAAAAGTTCCGAAAGGACAAGTGAAATTAGTTTTTTCTTGATCTTCTAATGATATAGGTATTTGATAATACCCCGAATACCCATCAAGGAAACAGTAATAAGAATTTCCTGCTACTTTTTCTAGAATTTGATCTAAAAATGGTAGTGGGAAATGATCTTTTCTAGTTGCCTCATTTAATTTTCTATAATCAATACACATACGCCAACTAGATGGA
>NW_027356141.1:0-803 GCF_012295235.1 Primulina huaijiensis | reverse complement strand
CGTTCTTGTGCGGATTGTCAAGGGCTTGTTCTTTGAAGGTTCGTTGTAATTTCGGTTGTCTATTTTCCGTGATTATTTGTTGCTAAACTTTTCATAGTTTAGAGGTGAAAAATCACACACACGCTTGATTCAAAAGATCGGGACAACACATCGATCCTTGCTCGTTATTGAATAGAGGGCGCGATTCGATTTTAATCGTGTTTGCTATTTATTCGTACGAGGATTCGTATCATTTTGTATCAGAGCTTAGGCTCATTGAATCAAGTAAGTTTATCCTTCAAATCTAATTATTTTTTAGTTCCGCTTTCAGATCTGATTTGTTCTATTATTCTTCGTCGTTCGTGAATCTGTGATACACGAAACTTCGTGTCTTATTTTTCTTTGAATTTTCGGAATTTTCAGAGCAGTAAAAAAAAATACCAAAAATCCGAAAATTTGCCAATATTTCTTTTTGATATATTGTTCTATTCCTTTTTGTGAGTCATGTAGAAGTGTCTCACACAGTCAAAAAAAAAATATATCTATCTTCAACTTCCTTGTCTACACAGTCCACGTGAGTCGATCGCATCTGTTCACGAGTTTGAACTTGATTGTTTGATATACGAATACAAAGCTTGAGCACCCTTTAGAGAGAGACATCAAATTCGAGTGGAAAACATTTGAGTGTGAGTGTTATTTCTTTGGAATGACTAGTGAGTATTTATTGTGAGCAAACAAAATACGAGAGGAGAGACGAGTGAATTTCTTTGGAGTGATCTTGAGAATTTGGGTAAGGAATATTTTTTTTCTACTAACGTTTTCTT
>NW_027356140.1:0-948 GCF_012295235.1 Primulina huaijiensis | reverse complement strand
ATGTTCTGGCAATCAACTCTTGAACAGTACGTTTGGCGCTCGGGCAGTAGTATTTTACCGCTCGCGCGCGGAGCATTCTGGACGTTTTCTTCAGTCATCACTTGAATGGTGTTCTTATGACTCCCAAACTTACTCTCATGCATCACGAACCCTTCAGCACTCTGCACCTTGTTTGTAAGTCCTTCTTCATTGCTCATAAGCCCTTGTAGTGCCTCTTTGAATTTCTTTAGTCGTCCTCTCGTTATTGGTCCCTCCGGCAACTCTAAAGGATCCCATGGTTTCCTTGAAGCTTGACCATCCGTGTTCGCATCATCCTCCCCTTCTTGAAAAGGATTTGTCCTCAAATCTCGCTCATTACCTACATCAAACAAAGAAAGATCACTAACATTAAAAGTAGAACTGACGTTATACTCACCTGGTAGATCAAGTTTGTAGGCGTTGTCATTGTTCCTCTCGAGGACTTGAAATGGTTCATCACCCCTCGGTAGTAGCTTTGAACGACGTTTCTCAGGGAACCTTTCCTTCCGCAAGTGGAGCCACACCCAATCTCCCTTATCAAATATCACCTTCTTCTTCCCTTTGTTGGCTTGCTTGGCATATTGCTCATTTCTCTTCTCAATGTTGGCCTTGACCTTTTCATGCAACCCCCTAACAAATTCAGCTTTCTTTTTGCCGTCCATGTTCAACCTTTCACTCACAGGTAAAGACATCAAATCCAACGGAGTCAAAGGATTAAACCCATATACAATTTCAAATGGCGAATAATTTGTAGTAGAATGCACACAACGATTATAAGCAAACTCAACAAATGGTAAACAATCTTCCCAATTCTATAAGTTCTTCTTAAGAATAGCACGCAAAAGTGTCCCTAGAGTTCTATTAACAACTTCAGTCTGTCCATCAATTTGAGGATGACATGTAGTAGAAAACAACAATTTTGTGCCAAGT
>NW_027356139.1:0-647 GCF_012295235.1 Primulina huaijiensis | reverse complement strand
TGGGGTTCCAAATATTTGATCTAGCTATTTGAATACTTCAAATGTATAAGATAATACTTAAGTTTCAAGTAATATTAAGTGACTTTTGATGGTGTCATTTGTGAAGTTAAAATGTGATACTTAAATTGGTACAAAGAGTATCTAATTAAAGTCTATAAATACATGATTTTATCTCGTATATACTCATATCCAATTATTTGAGGATGCCAAAATATAATTTGAAGTTAATATTAAGTGACACCGATGATGATATTCGTGAAGTAAAAATATAATACCTAAATTAATACAAATAATACATAATTCGAGTCCACAAATACTTGATTTTACCATTTAAATACTCAAATTCGAATGAGTATGTAAAAATATATAATTTGAAGATAATATTGAATGTTCTTTGATGATGATATATGTGAATAAAAAATGTGATACATAAATTGGTACAAATAGTACCTGATTTGATTTCACATATACTTGATTTTAACTTTTTAATACTCAAATATGATTATTTTGGGATATAAAATAATATAGTTTCAAGTGATATTGAGTGACTTTTGATGTGTCATTTTTTAAATTAAAATTTGATACCTAAATTAGTACAAAAGGTATCTAATTCGAGTCTACCAATACTTAATTTTACTCCCTAAATG
>NW_027356138.1:0-1082 GCF_012295235.1 Primulina huaijiensis | reverse complement strand
ATGATGTGGCCTAGGTGCCTCCTGCATTTGTTGTAACTGCTGCTGTTGTAACTGTTGTTCAAAGAGACGAGCCATTCCCTCTAATGCGCGAGTAGCAGCATCCCCTGGAGGAGGTGGTGGTGGTGCATTCCCTTGATGATTCACACTGTTCTCGGCTTGATTCTCATTAACAGGGGCACGTCTAGGAGGCATTTTATCTGAATGTTTTCCAAATTGTAACATAACCAACATGCATTTAAATCTAAGTTTTCTAATCATGTGACATATCCGAATTCATTTTAGCAATTTAAGCATGAAAGGCATAAATACTCAAAAAGCTAGTAAACATGTAACGTAAAAATATTATTCATGGCATTATGCTGGTAACATCATATTGAATCATATAAAGCATGTAAAACTTATAAATTGAGGCTTGACGACTGATTTTTCTGGCGCTGATGGTGGCACAACCCTTCACAGGACATTTGCTCTGATACCAACTGAAACGTCTACTTATTCGTTTGCTTAGAAAGTACTAGAAATTTTTTTTTTTAAAACACTCTCATCAAATTTCGGCCACCCCATACACATATACATAAAATATTTCTGCACCATTTTGAAATAAAACCAACCCACTAGTACTTTAAATTTTATGAGAAAAGTCGAACTGTCAAACCAACTAACATTTTACAAAACCTAAGAAACAATAAAGTTTGAAAAGTGTAGCCCAAACTAAACCTCACAAAATCTCTCAAAAGCATAAGTAAAAATAGTAGTAAAATCTTTAACGTAAAACATAAACATTAAATGCTGAAAAGTGAAGCGCTGGTCCTCGTGTTATGTACATATCCAGTCCAGTCCGATTAGGCATTCAAGCCTCCCTCAACATTATTATCATACACACCTAGTGAGTCTAAAGACTAAACACGTCATAGCCTTGATAACAAGTAATACAAAATACAGATAACATGCAACAGTGAAAAATACTTGTATTTAAAATACCATTTTCATAAACATGTAAATCCACAAACTTTTTGTGTTATCATATACATATTCAGATTCATGTTCATATACGTGTTTGTTGAATTCATATTGTTGATTGT
>NW_027356137.1:0-752 GCF_012295235.1 Primulina huaijiensis | reverse complement strand
GTGGTTATCACCAAATTAGGATAAGGGAAGGTGATGAGTGGAAAATTGCTTTTAAAACCATGTACGGGTTGTATGAGTGGATGGTGATGCCATTTGGCTTAACTAACGCTCCTAGCACCTTTATGAGGTTAATGAACCATGTCTTGCGTGCATACATAGGGAAATTTGTTGTTGTTTACTTTGATGATGTCCTAGTATATAGCAAAGACTTGGATGAGCATGTTGATCACTTGAAACTTGTACTAATCACACTAAGGGCTGAAAATCTATATGCTAACCTAAAGAAATGTGATTTTTGTACAAGCAAACTTGTCTTCCTTGGTTTTGTGGTAAGCTCACAGGGGATACAAGTGGAAGAGGAAAAGGTAAGTGCTATTCGAGATTGGCCATCGCCTACTACTGTTGGTCAAGTCCGAAGTTTTCATGGACTTGCAAGCTTCTATAGGAGGTTTGTAAAGGATTTTAGCACATTGGCAGCACCCATGACAGCGGTGATCAAGAAGAACGTTCCATTCCATTGGGGCGAGGAGCAAGAGAAGTCTTTTAATCCTATTAAGCAAAAATTAATTAATGCTCCTTTACTTGTTTTGCCTGACTTTGCTAATACGTTTGAAATTGAATGTGATGCTTCAGGCGTAGGTATCGGCGGAGTTATGATGCAAGGGGGACGGCCCGTGGCGTACTTTAGCGAGAAACTCAATGGAGCTGCCCTAAACTATCCCACGTATGATAAGGAGTTCTACGCACTTGTG
>NW_027356136.1:0-228 GCF_012295235.1 Primulina huaijiensis | reverse complement strand
CCAAAACTTTCGAAGAATGGGCCATCCTTCTACTGGAAATTCGCTTTTTCTTAAATACACGATCCTAGTACATTACTTCGATTCTACGCGTCCTAGCCCACAACCGATGAGACCAGCTACTAAACCACCTCACTAAGACCACTCTAAGACCCCTCTGGACCCAAAGAACTCACGGCACCAGCACCATGTAGCCTGCACACAGAACACGCTATCTAGGATCAAGACCCC
>NW_027356135.1:0-1095 GCF_012295235.1 Primulina huaijiensis | reverse complement strand
TCATACGAGTACATGGAAAATAAAATATTTTACATATTTATTCCATCAGCAAATTGCTCATTATCTGAGAAATCAATCAGAAAATCTCCAGCATCAAAATGAGTTGAACCACTCAAAGGTTCACTGTGTTCAGTAAAGTTGGTCTCATTTTCTTTCCTCTTTATTGATTCTTTATAAAGTTTACAAAGGTGCTCAGGGGCTCGACAAATACGGGACCAATGTCCTGGAGTACCACATCTGAAACAAGAACTTTCAAATCTTTTTGAGTGATTCTCATTAACACTCATATTCTCTTGATGACTTTTCGGTGGATGATTTGGGACGCACTTTTGAGATGAGTTATAGAAATAACTATCTCGATTATTTTCGGTGGATGGTTTGGGACGCACTTTTGAGATGAGTTATAGAAATAACTATCTCGATTATTTTCAAAACCACGGCCGCGACCACGACCACTTCCACGTCCACGTCCACGACCACGACCTCGACCTCGACCTCGACCAAAACCTTGTCTTTGAATTTGATTTTGGTTTCCAGGTTTAAATTCTTTTTTCCTTACAGCATTTACTTATGGAAATGTTGTTGATCCAGTGGGTCGGGACTGATGATTTCTCATTAATAACTCGTTGTTCTTTTCCGCCACAAGAAGACAGGCGATGAGTTCAGAATATCTCGCAAATCCACGCACTCTATATTGTTGCTGTAGAGTTATATTTGATGCATGAAACGTGGAAAATGTTTTTTCAAGCATTTCTGATTCTGTAACCTCATGTCCACAAATTTTTAATTGAGAGATTATTCAATACATCGTCGAATTGTAATCACTTACTTTCTTAAAATCTTGGAATCTCAACATATTCCATTCATCACGGGCGGTCGGAAGTATAACTTCCCTTATATGTTCAAATCTTTCTTTTAATCATTTCCACAGAGCCATGAGATCTTTTTCGATGAGATATTCACATTTCAAACCTTCATCAAGATGTCGGCGCAAAAATATTATAGCTTTTGCTTTTTCTTGTGATGAAGATATACCATTTTCTTTAATACTAAGATTTAAAGATCTAACCATGCATGGAAGATAATGTTATTCCT
>NW_027356134.1:0-6887 GCF_012295235.1 Primulina huaijiensis | reverse complement strand
CAACCTCATGAACCGAACTCACAGTTGCTTAAAAAAATGCAGCAGTGGGNTGCTGTCAATTCTTTCTCCTGAGTGTATGGACTTAAACCAACGACCCAACAACACCCTAACACACTCTAAAACGTTCCTAGAAGCAGCCATGAATGCCTGGAATCGCACAACTCCCTGTAAGCAGCAAAAACACACCAAACCGTGAAGTTGAAAACAAAAGAGCCGAGAAATTCTGTACAGATTTTTTCTTGGAAAGGTGCTGTCATTTTCGTGATATTGCTTGAATCATGGTTATATAACGGGTTAAAAATATCTATAGGACTTGATTGAAGAGAAAAGAAACAATATATACATGCCTGAAATTTGTTTTGACAAAAAAACAAATCAATACGACGAATACGAGCGGCGGAGCGGAGTTGGTTTTCTCTTCTTATTTCTATTGTTGTTCTCACGATCTAAGCTGCTGTTTTCTGATTTTTTTCAAAGGTGAGAGTGTGGGTTTGCTAGACACTGAATATGAGTGTTATAGGAGGTGTTAAAGGTGCCATAATATACATTAAGTTGGGGGTTACAAGTCAAGAAGTTGAAGGAATTTGAAATGCTTTCTCTCCTAGCTGCCGTTGCTTATTATTCAAATTCTTGCTGCACGTTCAAGCTCATTTCCTAGACTAATAGATTGAGGAACAATTATGTGAATTATAGCATTTGAATTTACTACTAATTAGTGATTTAAAATGGGGAAATGAATACACCATGAAGTCCAATTAGAGATGGTTTAGTTGGAAAGTTACCAAACTTTTGAAATATTTTAAATGTTGGACCGAAATTATTACTAATTTGCATGGTATATTGTTGCTTAATTTCTTATATTTTAACTTCTTAAGGTTTAATACACTCATTATATATTTTAATGAATTAACCAATTAATTTAGGATAGAATCTTGCATTGCATGCTTGGTTTAAAAATTTAAGTATTTAAATGCTATGTTTAATTTCTTGAATATATTATACCTAGATTAATTCATCCTCATTTGTTAACACATTTTAATTTAAGCTTTAATTAAATATTGAATCTAAGAGAACTTATTTAATTTCTTAGCTCCAATTAATTTATTAAATCATATAACATTCTATTTCTTTAAATTAAATTATTCCTTGACTTAAATTAAATTTAGGAATATCTTTCTTATTGTTAATCTTAACTCTAATCTCCAAACTCCGGTCCGGCCCCGCGTATTTATCCTGAAAAGGTAAAACTAAACATCTACTTTTAAAATAATTAATCATGATTTAATAATTATAAAATGAACTAAACACTTCATATATTTATAAAAAAAATTCATTTTTAATTTAAATAATAGCAATTATGCATGGCTTATACGTAATCTGATTTTCGGTTTCTACAACTCTACCCCCCTTAAAAGAAATTTCGTCCCCGAAATTAAAACTTACCGAATAACTCGGGATAACGACTCCTCATCTCCGGCTCAGATTCCCATGTAGCTTCCTCCTCCGAATGATTAAGCCATTTGACATTCACTAGCTTAAGTTCCGAAGCTTTTTCTCTTGCTTGTCTAAGATTTGCACTGGTCTTTCCTCATATGAAAAGTTCGGAGTGAGCTGCAATGGTTCAAAGTTCAAGACATGCGATGGATTCGCCATATACTTTCTCAGCATGGAAACGTGAAACACGTTGTGTACTCCGGCCGGATTCGGCGGAAGAGCAACACGATAAGCTACTGTTCCAACTCTGTCGAGGATCTCAAATGGTCCGATGAATCTTGGACCGAGCTTTCCTTTCTTCCCGAACCGCATGACACCTTTCATCGGTGCTATCTTCACGAAAACATGGTCACCAAAAGAAAACTCCAGATCTCTCCTCCTCTGATCTGCATAACTCTTCTGTCTACTCTGAGCAGTCCTCATTCTATCACGAATCTTGACTACTACATCAGCAGCCTGCTGCACAATCTCCGGACCCAATTCTGCTCTCTCCCCTACTTCGTCCCAATGAATAGGCGATCTACACTTACGACCGTACAATGCTTCATATGGAGCCATACCTATGGACGACTGAAAATTGTTGTTATAGGTAAACTCCACCAACGGTAGCTTTGATTCCCAATTCCCGGAGAAATCTAGGACACATGCACGAAGAAGATCTTCCAAAATCTGGATAACTCTCTCTGACTGACCATCTGTCTGAGAGTGGAAAGCTGTGCTAAACAACAACTTCATACCCATCGCTGAATGCAAACTCTTCCAAAATGAGGAAGTGAACTTAGGATCTCGGTCAGATACTATCGAAAAGGGAATGCTATGAAGTCTAACGATCTCCCGGATATATAACTCTGCATACTGTATCATGGAGAAAGTCGTCTTAATAGGCAAGAAATGAGCTGATTTCGTAAGACAATCTACAATCACCCATATAGCATTCGACCCTCTGGCTGACTTCGGCAAACCGACAACGAAGTCCATGGTGACGTTCTCCCACTTCCACTCGGGAATAGGAAGGGGCTTGAGCAAACATGCTGGTCTCTGATGCTCCGTCTTCACTAGCTGGCAAGTCAGACACTCGGATACAAAACGTCTGATATCCTTCTTCATTCCTGGCCACCAATATAATAACTGAAGGTCTTTGTACTCCCCGGATGAATAGAGTACGACGACATATGGGCCTCAGATAAAATATCCTCTCGAATCGAATCGCTGATAGGAACCCACATTCTGTCTCGATATCTCACAATACCGTCTCTAACTGTGTACAAGATACTGCCCTTGGCTTCATCTCTCTGTCTCCACTTTGCCAACTGCTCGTCTGCTAACTGTCCACTGCGAATACGGTCTAGAAGAGAAGACCGAATTGTCAAAGTAGATAGACGAGGAACTCTACCTCGAGGATATGTCTCTAGATCAAACCTCTGCATCTCAAACTGAAGAGGTCTCGAAACCACCAAATGAGTCATCACTGCGACTTTCCTGCTTAATGCATCCGCAACTACATTAGCTTTGCCAGGATGATAGCTAATGTCACAGTCATAATCTTTCACCAGCTCCAACCATCGCCTCTGCCGCATATTCAACTCTTTCTGTGTAAAGAAGTCTTTGAGACTTTTATGGTCGGTGAAGATCTGGTACTTCTCCCCGTACAAATAATGCATCTAAATCTTCAAGGCAAATACTACGGCTGTCAACTCCAGATCATGGGTAGGATAATTCTTCTCATGGGTCTTCAACTGACGAGAAGCATACGATATCACCTTCCCATGTTGCATCAACACTGCTCCTAAACCAAGTTTCGAATCATCGGTATACAAAACAAAATCTCTGGGTCCCGAAGGCATGGCCAATACTGGCGCTGAAATAAGAGCTTGCTTCAATGTATCGAAGCTCTTCTGACATTCCTCGCTCCACACATACTTAACATTCTTCTTCGTCAATGATGTGAGTGGAACTGCGATGGAGGAGAATCCCTGAATAAACTTCCGATAGTATCCTGCTAGCCCAAGGAAACTACGGATCTTTGATGCATTTTGCGGCACCACCCAATCTCTGACTGCTGCAACTTTCGCCGGGTATACCTCAATACCGCTGCTAGAAACAACGTGGCCTAAGAAAGCCACCTTCTCTAACCAGAACTCGCACTTACTGAACTTTGCGAATAACTTGTGCTTTTGCAAGGTCTGCAGTACTGTGGTTAGATGTCTGCTGTATTCCTCTTGATTCTTTGAGTAGACGAGAATATCGTCTATGAATACTATCACGAACTGATCAAGATACGGCTAAAATACGCTATTCATGAGATCCATGAAGATCGCTGGCGCATTCGTCAAACCGAACGGCATCACAAGAAACTCGAAGTGACCATACCGAGTCCTAAAAGCAGTCTTGAGAACATCAGCGTCTTTCACCCGCAATTGATAATAACCGAAACGCAGATCTATCCTGGAGAATACTGAAGCTCCTTGCAAGTGATCAAATAAATCTTCAATCCTCGGAAGTGGGTATTTGTTCTTCACTGTAACTCTGTTCAACTCTTGATAATCAATGCAAAGCCTCATCGAACCATCCTTCTTCTTCACAAATAAGACTGGCGCGCCCCATGGCGAAAAACTCGGGCGAATAAATTCCTTGTCCAGAAGTTCCTGTATCTGTTTCTTGAGTTCTGACATCTCCGTCGGTGCCAATCGGTACTGTGCTTTGGAGATCGGCGCAGTACCGGGCATAAGCTCAATAGAAAATTTCACATCTCGCACAGGTGGTAAACCAGAGACGTCATCAGGAAAAACGTCTAGAAAATACCGGACAATTGGAACATCGGATGCTGACTGTTTGGGTGTCTCGGGAACGGATACAAGAGTAGCTAAAAATGCTCGGCACCCTCGATGCATGAGTTTCCTAGCCTAAACATAAGGTATTATACGCGGTAAATTAAAATACATGTCTGGCTCGAATAAGAATTGCTCCATCCCAAGCGGTCGGACTAGAACAGATCTCCGCTGGAAATCAATCAAAACTCTGTTCCTCAATAGCCAGTCCATCCCCAGAATGATGTCAAATTCTGGCATCGGCAGAACGATAAGATCCGCACACACAAGATTACCATGAAGTTCGAGGTATATATCTCGGATCACATTAGTAGCTGTCAGCTCCTCTCCAGAAGGCAATGCTACTGAATACTCTATGTCTAGCCCAACTGTCTTGATCTTGAGAGAATTTGCAAAGGTTTCTGAAATGAACGAATGAGTAGCCCCTGAATCTATCAAGGCTTTCGTAGCTGAACCGGCTATAAAGATTCTCCCTGAAAGATTGGAATATCATGCTAAACCCAATAGTTTTACCAGAACTAAGCTTTTAGACATGCAAATGTCAAAGTTTTTCTGACCTAAATTCTCGAAAATAACCCTGATTAGAACATGCAATCCTATAACCAATTCTAAGTTAAAAATCTTAACTCCAACTCTTAAATCATTACATTTCAAATACAAACCTTAAGCTTTAGGATACCTGTCATGAGCATCGTCTCTGGGTTAGTCTCCGCAGCATGGAGAGCAAAAACTCTGCCTTGGGTAGGCAGATTCTTCTGAGGGCAATTCTTCAATATGTGGTCAGTACTACCACATTTGTAACACTTTCCCGAACCATACATACAAGTCCCAGCATGACGACGTGAGCACTTGGCACAGACTGGATACTCCACTGCCCTTGGTACTACACGTCCCTGCTACTGCTGTCCTCTGCTCCTAGATGGGCCGTGGAAATGTTTCTTACTCGGATGCTGCTGCTGAGAAGGACAGTGTGGTGCCTGAAATGGTCGTTTACCCTGACGATCGCGCTCAATATCATTCTGGTCTTGCTCTGCTGCTAGAGCTCTAGAAACAGCAACATTATAGGTAGTAGGGCCAGCCACCCTAACATCACGGCGCAAGATCGACCGCAGACCATCCATAAAATGCCTCAATTTGGCACCAGCGTCATTTGCAATCAGGGATACAAAGTGACAACCCCTCTCAAACTTACGGATAAACTCCGTAACAGTCATGTCTCCCTGCCTCACGGTCATAAACTCCCTGGTCAACCTGGAACGCACCTCGTCAGTAAAATATTTAGAGTAGAATACCTCTGTGAAGTGCGTCCAGCTCAAAGTAGCCAAATCCAAAGCTATAGATGCTCCTTCCCACCACAGGCGAGCATCTCCTCCAAACAGGTAAGTCGCACAACGAACCCTATCTCCATCTTCGAGCCGCATGAACTCGAAAATAACCTCAAGGGATTTAATTCATCCCTCTGCAACCAAAGGATCTAACGTCCCTATGAACTCCTTCGGCCTCATCTTCATGAACCGTTCACAGACAGCCTCAGGCTCCGTCTTTCTGGCTACCACAGCATTATTCCCCACGAACTGTGCGAAGAACTGAGTCATCCCGGCTAACATCTGGGCATTCAAGTCTGGTGGAGGGGGTGGTGGTAAATCTCTCTCCTCGTTCTCATGACGATGCTCATCACCTCCCGTGCGATCAATAATGCGTCTAGGAGGCATGCTGTTCCATAATTATAACCCATACGTAACCAACATGCATAATTCCACTATTTTCTTTAAATTTAAATAAATACTGTATAATCGTAATCTTGACATAAAATATTTCATGCAATCATGATGTAAAAATATTTCATGCTTTAAACGAAATGCGTAATCGTAAAACTTACAGACCGAAGACGTGACTTCATGAGCTTCTCGAGAGCAGTAGTAGTACAACCCTTTACAAGATCATAGGCTCTGATACCAACTGTAAAGGCCCGTATTTCGTATTCATATTTTAACTGAATTATTAAAAATTTTCTAAATAAATAATTATATTGCCTCATTTATAAAATAAACATGTAAATAATTTTAACTTTAAATTAACAGCGGAAGCAAATATTGTTTTCAAACAACAACTTAAAAATATATCCAACGTATTAAAACTGAGATTGAACATAAGAACATGCATAAACTAAAACATGAGGTCCTCGGGTTCCTACTACCGCTGCCTCAAGCCAACTCACTGGTCTCCGCCCTCGGCCTCATCAGTACCTACAACAATCAAGTCTAGTGAGTCTAAAGACTCAACATGTATATATCGTGAATAACAAATAAATATATCATAAAATCGCATGCAACGTAAAAATATGGTATCGTAAAGCGTACAGTGAAAGTCGTATCATGAATAATTATAACTACGTGCATCTCTGAAAATCATACGTAAAAGCTTTGCTCCATAGAGCTCTATCATAACATATCATAATTTTCTGGTAGAGATAATGTTTCTAAGCTAGTGGCCCATAACATAACGTGAGCACCTGATCATACTAAACCACAGTATACTGGGCGATAGAGATCACCACAGCCCTTG
>NW_027356133.1:0-3189 GCF_012295235.1 Primulina huaijiensis | reverse complement strand
GTAACCTTGTCTATTGTTATCTGTACGAGCTCGGGTCCCACTATTACTTTTTCTCCCACTTCATCCCAATATAAAGGTGATCGGAATTTCCTCCCATACAGGGCTTCGTATGGAGCCATCCCAATACTGCTGTGATAGCTGTTATTATAAGCAAACTCAATCAATGGTAGGTGATTGCTCCAATTGCTACTGAATTCTAGGGCGCAGGCTCGCAGCATGTCTTCCAAGGTTTGAATTGTTCTCTCGGTTTGGCCATCAGTTTGTGGGTGATAGGTCGTACTAAGAGTCACTTTAGTTCCCATGGCCCCCTGAAAGCTCTTCCAAAAGCGCGAGACGAACCTCGGGTCTCTATCAGATAGGATGCTCATTGGCACTCCATGCAGTCTCACAATGTTGTCCATGTACAGCGAAGCCAATTTATCAAGATTGTAGTTCATACGGACGGGTAGGAAGTGTGCGGATTTTGTAAGCCTATCCACAATTACCCATATTCCGTCCTGACCTTGCCTTGACTTTGGTAACCCTACCACAAAGTCCATAGAGATATGCTCCCATTTCCACTCTGGTATCTCCAAAGGTTGCAATAATCCTCCAGGTCGCTGGTGCTCTGCTTTGACCTGTTGACACACTTGGCATTTAGCGACAAACTCTGCCACGTCTCTTTTCATTCCATTCCACCAAAAATTGCTTTTAAGATCTCTGTGCATTTTTGTACTCCCTGGATGGACTGAAAATTTGGATTTGTGTGCTTCTGACAGTATTTCTTGGCGAAGGCTACCGCTGTCGGGTACACACAGTCGTCCTTGCATCCATAAGACTCCTTTGTCATCGATTTGTAGATCTTGAGACTTCCCACTTTCAACTTGTCCCTTAAGTTTCGTTAGCTCAGGGTCTCGGTCCTGGTTTAACTTTACAGTCTCTTGCAGACATGGCCTCGCGGAGAGTGAGGCCAGGGTGATCTTGCTCTCATTTTTCCGACTCAAAGCATCGGCCACCTTGTTTGCTTTACCCGGGTGGTAACTGATAGTCAGGTCCTAATCCTTCAGAAGTTCGATCCACCGTCTTTGCCTCATATTAAGTTCCTTTTGGGTGAACAAGTACTTGAGGCTCTGGTGATCTGTGAAAATTTCGCACTTGGCGCCATAGAGATAGTGTCTCCAGATTTTTAAGGCAAAAACAACTGCTACTAGCTCCAGATCATGCGTAGGGTAGTTTTGCTCGTGCTGTTTCAACTGCCTTGATGCATAGGCGATCACTCTTCCTTCTTGCATGAGCACGTATCCCAGACCTTCCTTAGATGCGTCACTGTAGATGGTGAATTCCTTATCTTCCGTGAGTAAGATCAGCACTGGCGTAGATGCAAGCTTTTCTTTTAATGTCTGAAAACTTTTCTCGCAACCTTCGTCCCAGACGAACTTGGAATTCTTCTGAGTGAGTTTCGTCAGTGGTATGACGATCGAAGAAAAACCTTCGACGAACTTCCTGTAATAACCTGCAAGTCCAAGAAAGCTCCTGAGGGCTGTGGCGGTCTTAGGTTTTGGCCATTCTGTAATTGCCTCGATTTTCCTGGGATCCACTGATACTCCTGCGTCAGAGATTACGTGTCCTAAAAAGGATACACTCTTTATCCAGAACTCACATTTCTTAAACTTAGCATAGAGCTCTTTTTCTCTCAAAGTCTGAAGTGCAATACGCAGATGCTCTTCGTGATCTCGCTCGTTGGAAGAATAGACGAGGATGTCGTCAATAAATGNTTCCGCCCTGACCTTCAGTTGGTGGTATCCCGTCCTCAGATCCAGTTTAGAAAATACTGCGGCTCCCTTAAGTTGATCAAATAGGTCGTCAATCCTTGGGAGGGGTACTTGTTCTTGATAGTGATCTTGTTCAGTTCTCTGTAGTCGATGCACAACCTCATACTCCCATCTTTCTTCTTTACAAAGAGTACTGGTGCTCCCCATGGGGAAACACTAGGTCGAATTTGCTTTTTGTCCAGCAATTCTTGGAGTTGCTCTTTTAGCTCCTTGAGTTCAGCTGGCGCCATCCTGTAAGGTGCTTTAGATATTGGTGCTGCACCAGGAACTAGATTGATTTCGAACTCAACTTCGCGGTCCGGGACTGCCCCTGGGAGTTCTTCTGGAAAAACATCCGGGAACTCACATACTATTGGGATGTCTTCTATCTTCAGTTCGACTTCTCCTTGCACTTCGCTAACCATTGCTAGGTAGATATCTTCTCCGGATTTCATGGCTTTTCATGTTTGGGAAGCGGAAAGGAGTGATTTCCGTTCCTTGGATTTACCATGATACACAATCTCTTTCTGATTCGGGGTTCGGAGTTTAACTCTTTTCCCTTTACAGTCCACTATTGCATTGTTTTTGGCTAACCAATCCATTCCTAGAATGATGTCAAAGTAGCCCATGGCTATTTGTATTAGGTCTGCACTGAATTTCTGATTACCGATACTGATTAAACAGTCTCTGTGAATCTCGTGAGTTTCGATGGCCTTATTTGTAGGTGTGGCTATTCGAAAAGGTTCGGCTAATAATTCGAGCTTAAGTTCTAGTTTCTTAGCGAGTCTCTTAGATACAAATGAATGTGTGGCACCACAATCAAATAACGCATAAGCAGACACTTTTTGAATAAGAATGGTACCTGACACGACTTCAGTGGCGTCGTCGGCCTCTTCTTAAGTCATAGCAAAGACCCTGGCATTAGGCTTGCCTTCTTTTGGCTTGATGGGGTTAGCTCCTGTATTTGGCCCTGTTCCCTTTTTGGGCCCGGCTGCTTGGTTGGCAGCAGTAGGACATTCAGCAATTCGGTATCCCGCTTTCCCACATCCGAAGCATACACCACTGTTTCTTCGGCATTCTACCAGGTGTCGTAGGTGGCATGTTGGGCAAGGCTTAATATCCTGGTAGCTTGAGGTAGGCGAAGGTCCTTTTGACGGTCCACCGGACTGGTTAGGCTTCTTGAAAGTCTGATTACTGCGTGAGGACTGACTAGTCATGGGCCTTTTGTTCTTAAATTCCTTCTCCCTGCGCTGGATGTCAGTTTCGGCTCGGATAGCTGCACCCATTAGATCTGAAAAATTCGCGGGTTGGTAGACTGCTAGGGCTGATTGGATCCTGCTGTTCAATCCCTTTCTAAAACGGTGCAACTTCAAAACTTCGTCCGCCATGATTGCCGGAG
>NW_027356132.1:0-814 GCF_012295235.1 Primulina huaijiensis | reverse complement strand
TATTGATTTTCTTAGTGAATTTCGATATATTTATTAAATTAAAAATAAAAAAAAATTTATAATAATATTTATTTTGGGTTTATGAGTAATGCGATTAATTAATTTTAGAATTCAAAAGTATAGATTGTTAGGTAACAAGTCAGTAGAAAACAGTAGACGTCAAGAAAAGTAGAACTTAAGGCAGAAGCAGTAGTCATGTCTCAAAGTATTGGAACTACCAAACTTTTGAAAAACTTGTGTGAGACAGTCTCATGGGTACTATTTTGTGAGACTGATCTCTTATTTGGATCATCCATGAAAAAGTATTATTTTTTATGCTAAGAGTATTACTTTTTATCGTGAATATCGGTAGTATTGATCCGTCTCACAGATAAAGATTCGTGAGACCGTATTACAAGAGACCTACTCCAAACCTTTTGTGAACAATTAGATATCAGTAGCTGGCAGATCACATAACTTTCAGAAAAACTTGTTTATCCCGCGATTTCATTTACTATATTCAAGAGAATGTCTCTAATTTATATATCACCTGTTGCTATTTCTGGTACAAAACAGAATGACAAAATGAAAGCTAGTTTATTTTTGGTACATGTACATTTAATGAGAATTAAAGAGCATAATTAAGACGTTGGAATACAACCTTTTGAGGAATTACATACGCTCTCTCAATTCCTTTAAAGTCAATTACTATATGATGAGTCCAGTGGCCATGATGCATTTCCAGAGAAGTAGGCGCACATGCGCGACGGGGAGCGCGCACATGCGCGATATGTCCAGTAGCCAAAAGTGATTTCCAGAGCATGTCGCGCACATG
>NW_027356131.1:0-1234 GCF_012295235.1 Primulina huaijiensis | reverse complement strand
CCGACTGAAATGAAAGAGCTGAAGAATCAATTGCAGGATCTATTATACAAAGGCTTTATTCGTCCGAGTTCTTCTCCGTGGGGAGCTCCGGTTTTTTTTGTCAAAAAGAAAGATGGATCTTTACAGTTGTGCATTGATTACAGAGAGATCAACAAATTCACGATAAAGAATAAATATCCATCGTCGAGGATTAACGATCTCTTTGATCAGCTACAGGGAGCTATAGTGTTTTCAAAGATCGACCTGCCTTAATGTTATTGTCAGCTGAAAGTTAGGGAAGCCGACGTCCCTAAAACTGCATTCAGAACCAGGTATGACCATTATTAGTTCTTAGTCATGTCATTCGGGTTGACGAACGCTCCGTCGGTCTTCATGGATTTAATGAACCGAGTCTTCAAGCCATATCTGGATAGCTTTGTTATCGTTTTCATTGACGATATCCTGATTTATTCCAAGACTCTGGAACTTCATATTGAGCATCTCAGAATTGTATTGCAGATATTGAGGGAAAAGCAGTTGTACACAAAGTTGAAAAAGTGTGAATTCTGGTTAGAGCAAGTATCATTTCTGGGCCATATCGTTTCGAGAGACGGCATTGAAGTGGATCCCATGAAGATTGACGAGGAAGGCGGTAAAGTTTGAGTGGAAGGCGGTAAAGTTTGAGTGGACAAACGAATGCCAACACGGATTTCAAGTGTTGAAAGACAAGTTGACATCAGCCCCTATTCTAGCACTTCCGTGTGGCACTGAAGATTTTATTGTATACACCGATGCGTCGAAGATGGGACTTGGAGCCATGCTGATGCAGCGTGGGAAAGTAATCGCTTATGCTTCTTGTCAANGAATTATCCCACCCACGATCTTGAATTGGCAGCTGTGGTCTTCGCATTGAAAATATGGAAGCATTATCTGTATGGAGAGAAATGTGAAGTTTTTACAGACCACAAGATCTTGAAATATCTATTCTCACAGAAAGAACTCAATATGCGACAGAGGAAGTGGTTAGAACTTGTTAAAGATTATAATGTGACCATTAGTTACCACCCAGGTAAAGCAAACGTCGTTGCAGATGCTTTGAGCTGCAAGTCAGTTTCTTTTTTGATCTCATTGATTCAGAAGCCGTTGTTATTGGATCTTCAGAGGAGCGAGATTGCTATAGTTGAGCAATGGACCATCGCTAGACTTTCATCTTTGGTTATTCGACCTACGTTGACAGATAGGATGCTACGGGAGC
>NW_027356130.1:0-207 GCF_012295235.1 Primulina huaijiensis | reverse complement strand
TTCTTTGATTTGTTCTTTAATTTTAAGGATGGAGGTGTCTTGACTCTAATTTATTTTGATGGTTTCCCGTAGTCCTGGTCGCGCTGATAGTGAATATAAGCTTACTTTGCCAAAATTTCTTCGACTCAATGCATCAGCCACCTTATTCGCCTTTCCTGGATAATAATTGATTACCAAATCATAATCCTTTAGAAGTTCCATCCATCT
>NW_027356129.1:0-356 GCF_012295235.1 Primulina huaijiensis | reverse complement strand
GCAAATACACGAGCCAAAAGCTAATCCCGAAGTGAAATGCATAATGCAAATGAACACCTAAGAACAGCGCTAGGAACATGAACACAAATCGACACATATCTAAACAGTAAAGATCCAGCTCAGAAGTAAGGGCAAAGTACCACCAATGATACCCATCTCTGAGCCATCTGTCAATGTAAGGCCAAACTGATAAATACATCGTAGTCGGAGATCCGTCTGCTGTACAGGGTGTCGTGATCAAAATAATATCCATCTGGAAAGTCTCTATGCAAAGACATTCGAAGCACAAAAAAATGACCGCAATCCAGCTGAAGTCAGAGAAGCTCCAAGACCCAAGAAGAGAATGAAAACGCCAG
>NW_027356128.1:0-341 GCF_012295235.1 Primulina huaijiensis | reverse complement strand
AATTCAGACATCTGGATACAAACTTTGCAATATCAGCTTTCATTTTTTTCCACAAGAACTGTCCTTGCAAGTCATTATACATTTTTCTGCCACCAGGATGAATGCTGAATCGACTGCTATGCGCTTCTGACAATATCTGTTGTCTCAACTCCGAAACATCTGGCACAACAATACGATTATTCACAAACAGTACATCATCACGTACCTGATATTCTGATCGATGCCCTGTTCTGACCATCGATATCTAGTTCTGTACATTCTGATCAACTTTCTGAGCTGCTTTAATCTTCAAAATAAGCTCGGGTTCGGCTTGAACAGTATACAATCTCAGAGGCTGACAA
>NW_027356127.1:0-748 GCF_012295235.1 Primulina huaijiensis | reverse complement strand
AAAACCATGTATGTTTTCTTTTTTCATTTTCATAAAATAGAGTTTAATAAAACTCTCAATATAATCCCAAAAATTAAATTTAAAACTCATTTTATGAGTCTCGGAATAAAATTCTTTTTCAAATAATGGAGATATACCCCATTCTTCAATAGATATGATCTTTTTGATAATGAACTTGGAGAAGTTATAACTTCCTTTCTGCTGAGTATTACTGAAAAAGTGAGTTATATCAACACGTTTTGTGGATAACAGAAGATTTTCATAAAATCCTCTTTGCTTATAAGCACCATATACATATGATGTATTGGTTAAATATCTTTCCATGATAGTCCATGGAGTTTTTTCCCATTGGGTATCTTTTTCTTCTACAAGAAGAATTAATTCTCTATGTTTTGTCTCTGTATAAAGAGCTGAATCATTATCATCATCTGTAATGATTTTAGCATATGATGCTGAAGCTTGAGAATCAGTATTACTTTTCTGTTTTTGTTTCAAGAATTCTTGAAACTCATTGTATAACTCTGTATTTGGCTCAGTATTACTGGCTGATGAACTAGATAAGTTCTGGGCTATTAGCCTCTGTTTTCCATGTTGTACAATAATATTAGGGGGTTTTCCCCTACCACCTCGCCCTCTATAAGAGGACTCTCCTCTACCTCGAGAATACATATCTGTAAAGAAAGACATTAAGATAAATATTCAGGAGTTAAGAAATCAGGTAGATGATTATCTTCACCTTTTTTGTAAA
>NW_027356126.1:0-1273 GCF_012295235.1 Primulina huaijiensis | reverse complement strand
CCAGGTATGGACATTACGAGTTTATTGTCATGCCGTTTGGTTTGAAGAATGCACCGGCTGTATTTATGGGATTAATGAACCGTGTGTTCCAGAAGTATCTCGATGATTTTGTGATTATATTCATTGATGATATTTTGATTTACTCCAAGAATATGATTGAGCATGCAGAACATTTGAGAACTGTGTCGAAAATTCTGAGAATTGAGAAAGTGTATGCTAAACTGTCGAAATGTGAGTTTTGGTTGAGACAGGTAGTATTTCTGGGTCACATTATATCTGGAGATGGGATTTCTGTGGATCCTAGAAAGGTTGAGGCCGTGATCAGTTGGCCTAGACCGACATCTGTGCCAGAGATACGCAGTTTTATGGGTTTGGCAGGATATTACCGTCGATTTATTAAGGATTTCTCGAGTATTGCTAAACCTATTACTCAGTTAACACAGAAAAATGCTCCGTTCATTTGGTCAGAAGACTGTGAGTCCAGTTTTCTGGAATTGAAGAAACGATTGACCAGTGCCCTGATCCTAACTATCCCCTCAGGTACTGGTGATTTTGTCGTGTATTGTGATGCTTCTCACAGAGGTCTGGGTTGTGTGTTGATGCAGCAAGGGCATGTAATTGCTTATGCCTCGAGACAGCTGAAACCGCATGAATCTCGCTACCCAATTCATGATCTTGGCAGCCATTGTATTTGCTTTGAAGATATGGCGACACTACCTCTACGGTGAGAAATTCGAAATTTATTCTGATCATAAAAGTCTGAAATATCTGTTTTCACAATCAGAACTGAATATGAGACAAAGAAGATGGCTTGATTTGCTGAAAGATTTCGATTGTGAAATCAAGTACTATCCGGGAAAGTCTAATGCAGCAGCTGATGCACTGAGTCGTAAGGTATGTTCTTTATCCTTATCGACAATAGGTGTTTCAAATTTGATAGAAGAATGCTGTTTGTCTGGATTAGCATTTGAAACAGATTGTCAACCTCTGAGATTGTATGCTATTCAAGTTGAACCAGAGCTGATGTTGAGAATTAAAGCGGCTCAGGAAGTGGATCAGAATATGCAGAAATCGATTGAGATGGTCAGATCAGGTCATCGATCAGAATATCAGGTACGTGATGATGTACTGTATGTGAATAATCGTATTGTTGCGCCAGATGTTCCAGATTTGAGACATCGGATATTGTCAGAAGCGCACAGCAGTCGATTTAGCATTCATCCTGGTTGCAGAAAGATGTACAATGATTTAAAGGCACAGTTTTGGTGGAAAC
>NW_027356125.1:0-243 GCF_012295235.1 Primulina huaijiensis | reverse complement strand
GGCTACGGGTCCGTGTAGGTTCGCTAAAGGACCTATCGAAAAGAAAGAGGGACACGGACCCCGTGCTAGGGTCCGTGTAGGGGTCCGGGTAGCTTTGCAAATTTTTTTAACACCGAGAAGAAACAAAGGCACGAACCACGTACCGTGTCGGCACGCAAAAATGGCACCAAGAAGAAATCAAAGGCACGGACCCCGTGTCTGGGTCCGTGTTCGGGTCCGTGTACGTGCGCAACTCTGAAACTC
>NW_027356124.1:0-377 GCF_012295235.1 Primulina huaijiensis | reverse complement strand
GTACTCCGAGAAGTTCATGAGGGGTGCTGTGGAAATCACTTGGGGCCTTATGCGTTGGCAAGGAAGGTGTTGCTAGCCGGTTATTCTTGACCCTCAGTGCTGCATGATGCTCAAGAGATAGTGATGTCTTGTGATAGTTGTCAACGTCATGCCCGGTTGCATCACCGGCCGACCGCGATGATGAAGGCTATCACGGCCGCTTGTCCTTTTGACCAGTGGGATATGGATATTGTGGGACCTTTTCCTATAGCTCCTGCTCAGAAAAAGTTCTTATTGGTGGCAGTTGACTATTTCTCGAAATGGGTGGAAGCAGAGCCGTTGGCAAGAATCATTGAGAGTGACGTTCTGAAATTCTTATGGAAGAATATAGTGTGCAG
>NW_027356123.1:0-399 GCF_012295235.1 Primulina huaijiensis | reverse complement strand
TTTGGGAACAAGATTTAACCTAGCGGAATTTAGGTTGCATGCTCTGCTTAGTTGGATTTAAGTTATGATTTTAGGAACCATGAAAAAAGATATTAAATTTGTGCTTTATTTTATGTAAATGATGACTTAATTCCAAATAAAAAGTTGAGGGCCAAAATTTAGAGAAAATCATAACTAAAGGAAATATAGAGTTTTGAAATTTTAAGGGTTAAGGAAACAATTTTCGAAAATTTGGGGTTTAAAATGTAATTTTTGATAATTAAGGGACCAAAGCGCAATTAGCAATAGGATGAGGGGCTTTAATGCAATCACCTAATTCTTAAGGATCATGATTTTAACTTTCGAAACCTTAAAGGACTAAAATGAAAATTTTTGAAAATTTAAGGACCATAATGCAAA
>NW_027356122.1:0-493 GCF_012295235.1 Primulina huaijiensis | reverse complement strand
CACCCAGCAACATCCACCGACTCATCCGCTCGGGGTGGGGTGCTGCGTTCTACAATCCCAGGACTATGGCGCGCCTATAGAGAGTGTTCAGGACATAGCAGCGACCTCCGCATACACTATGCCAACTCAACTATAGCCGCATACGTCCAACAAATCAATATATCAAGGCGACCTCCGCCATATCAAATCTGAATCAACAAGTGGCTCAATATACAATGTCATGATGCAAATCAATATCATCATCTCGATATCATAATCAACTCATCTCAATACAACAATCATCATCAAATCACCAATAGTTCATCAAGCCATAGAGTTTTCAATTTAAAATAAAAATCATACTTTTACCTCGTATGTTATCGACCGTAACATACCTTTCAAATATTACCAAAAGAAGATCGAAATGTGTAGGTGAGAAGTCTTGAACCTTTGAATTCTACTATAACTTAAGGACTTTGATCATCTTTAAAAACAGAATAATTTCTGTTCAAAA
>NW_027356121.1:0-231 GCF_012295235.1 Primulina huaijiensis | reverse complement strand
GATTAGCTCCCAAGGAAATGTCCGAACTCAAGCAACAAATACAAGGTTTGTTGAGCAAAGATTTCATTCGTCTTAGTTTCTCACCATGGGGAGCACCAGTTCTCTTTGTAAATAAGAAAGATGGGAGTTTAAGGCTGTGTATTGATTACCGAGAGTTGAACAAAGTGACGGTGAAGAACAAGTATGCATTACCAAGGATTGAAGATCTTTTTGATCAGCTTCAGGGAGAGT
>NW_027356120.1:0-1044 GCF_012295235.1 Primulina huaijiensis | reverse complement strand
CGCTGGAAGTCTATCAACACTCTGTTCCGCAATAGCCAGTCCATCGCTAGGATGATGTCAAATTCTGGCATCGGTAGCACGATAAGATCCGCATACACAAGATTTCCATGCAGCTCAAGGTCTATATCTCTGATCACATTAGTAGCTGCCATCTCCTCGCCTGACGGCAACACTACTGAAAAGGCTGTGTCTAGCCCAATGGTCTTGATTTTAAGAAAGTTCGCAAAGACCTCCGAAATAAACGAGTGAGTGGCCCCTGAATCTATCAAGGCCTTGGTAGCGGAACCAGATATAAAAATTCTTCCTGAAAGATCGGAACTCTAAGTTGAATCCAATAGCTACAAGAATTAAACTTATAGACATGCAAAGATCAAAGTCCTTCTAGCTTAAATTCCCAAAATAATATTGAGTAGAGCATGCAATCCTATATCAGTTTCTAAGTTCAAGATCTTAATTCTGGTTCCCAAAACACGGAAATTCAAATAATAACTTAAAGCTTAAAGGTACCTGTCAACAACATAGTCTCCGGGTTTGTTTCTGCGGCATGGAGAGCAAAAACTCTGCCTTGGGTAGGCAGATTCCTCTGAGGGCACTGCAGCAACATGTGGTCAGGACTGCCACACTTAAAACACTTTCCAGAACCAGACATACATGCTCCAGGATGGCGGCGTGAGCACCTGGGACAGACTGGGTGCTCAAAGGTCCTCGGGGCTGGGCGTCCCCGCTGCTGCTGCTGCTGTTGCTGGCCTCTGTTTCTTGGCTGCGCATGAAAAGGCCTCTTGTTTTGCTGTTGATGCTGATGAGGAGGAGGGCGGTGTGGTACCTGGGCTGGGCGCTTGCCTTGGCGATCCCTCTCGATATCCCGCAGATCCTGCTCTGCGGCTAGGGCTTTGGAGACCGCGACCTCATAAGTAGTAGGGTTAGACACCCTAACATCACGGCGCAAGATCGGCCGTAGACCCACCAGGAAGTGCATCATCTTAGCTCTGGCATCATTTACTATCAGGGGCACAAAGTGACAGCCCCTCTCGAACTTACGGATGA
>NW_027356119.1:0-457 GCF_012295235.1 Primulina huaijiensis | reverse complement strand
ACGTCTGCTCATTTTAAAATTCTACTGAACATATTTTTATTTTTTAAAATACAATTTCCGAAACCATGCCTGCATAAATACAAAAAANAAATGTTGCGAAATCATCCCACAGTTGAATAAAATAGCTACAGTAAAAATTATGCAAAGGGCAATCAACTTAAACAATTTACCGTTCAAAAATATAAAACGTCAAGCATATAAAAACTTGTCAAAACCCTCAACAAAATAAAAACAACCACCATTTAAAAAGTTTTTTTTATATGTGTTCCCATAAAATCATATATTTGCGGAAAAGTACAAGGTCCTCGGGTTCTCGTGCGTACAACCAACTCCACCCGTTCAGTCATCATCACCTTCAGTCTCCTGATCAAAATGATCACCTGCATTATTCACACCAAGTGATTCTAAAGGATCAACACACATGTACCGGAATAACAAGTATATATACATAGCACAC
>NW_027356118.1:0-341 GCF_012295235.1 Primulina huaijiensis | reverse complement strand
GAGGTGGTTGCTGCGGTCCCGGTGCTGAAGGCACGAACGAAGCTCTCTTCTGTCTCATCAGACCGGCTTCGGCTCCTTTAGCTCGGTTCAATGCATCAGTAAAATTGTTTGGCCTCCCGGTATTCACCAAGGTAAAGATTTCAGGATTCAAGCCATTAATGAACTGGTCTGCAATGGCCTCATCATGTTCAGCCACGTGGGGAGCAAACCGCAACAGTGCAGAGAACTTGGCCACATATTCTTCAATATTTAGCTGGCCCTGTCTCAAATTGGCAAACTCGGCTCCCTTGTCCTTTCTATACGACACTGGAAAGAACCTCTGATAGAATTCAGTTCTAAAT
>NW_027356117.1:405257-532397 GCF_012295235.1 Primulina huaijiensis | reverse complement strand
TAATAACGTAATATTTCATAACTCAGCTGTGATTTTAATATATTGCTTGAGCATGTTGTTTGATAAACTACATGTAAATAAATCACATGTGTAGTGCATACGTAAATAAAAAATAATTTTCTTTTTAGAAATATATATATAACAAAAAAAAAATTGCTAAAATAATTATTTTAATAAATAATTTTTCACTAATAAATTTATCTAGCGAAACTTCTATTGAACCAAAACTTTGAAACACAATTAATATATTTTTGCTGAAATTTCAAATGAATGATGTTTGAATCTATTCTTGTATATTATTTTTACTTTTGATCGAGTTTAAAGTTCCAAATTTAGTTGATGATAAGTTTTTTTGTCTTAATAAATAGAAGTGCAAGTGTAAAATACACTTAATATATAAAATCATGCTTTTTTGGAAGTTCAAAAAAAGGTTATTAGACGATTTTTAACACTATCTTTGATATATACTATAATAAGTTGAGCTTGTTTTGGAAATATGTGTTGAACTCTTAAATTAAAAAACATAGGCTGTTATTCTTAATATATATTTAGAAAGCTTATTATAAAATTTTAAAATTAAATTACTAAAAGATAAAACATACATGTTTATGGGTGTTTCTTTTTAATGGACACAATAAATTTTGTATTAATAAACCCACCCATCACAAAAAAAATATATANAATGGACACAATAAATTTTGTATTAATAAGCCCATCACAAAAAAAATATATAATGTTTATATGATAGACTATAAACTTGGTTAAGACACCTCAAAAATTGAGGTGTCCTTACCTAGTACATATTAAAAATAACAATTCGGGGGTATTTTTGTACTTGTGCTCCACTCTGCTTGGGCGCAAAGCTTCTGCTCTCTTTACCTGCGCAAACCCTTGGCTTTCTCGTGTATTTGGACATCTCGAATTCAATCCCGAATCCGAAAGAATGAGCCGTGGAAGTGGAGGTGGATATGATCGTCATATAACGATCTTCTCTCCGGAAGGTCGTCTCTATCAAGTTGGTGCGCTTTTTCTTTTATCAAATTTGGCTAGTTCCTCATTTTATATTCTTTATTTATTGTTTTCAGCTGTCGATGTTTTTTTTCTTTGGATTAGGGTTTTTGATTTGTTTTGTTTCGAATAAACTATGTAGAGTATGCTTTTAAGGCCGTCAAATCCGCCGGAGTTACCTCGATTGGCGTTCGCGGGTCGGATTCCGTCTGCGTTGTGACTCAGAAGAAAGTTCCTGTTAGTTTTTGGGGAAAAAAATTCTTTTTCTTTATACTATTCTTTTATTTTCTAGTAGATGTTAAGTTAAACTCTATGCTTGTGGACGAGTGTGCAGGACAAGCTTTTAGATCAAAAGAGTGTCACCCATTTGTATTCAATCACCAAGTACCTGGGCTTGTTGGCTACAGGCATGACAGGTACATTACTAGTGCATTTTGTAAAATCATTTTATTATTATTATGGTATGCAAGTCGATGTATTTATTTAACCATTCTGAACGAGCTGTAGAATGTTAGTTAAGTATAAATTAATTTAAATCATATTTACTTTTTTTAGAATTTATTTACGTGCTTATGCTACCCAGTGAGGTATTTTGTGAAGAAATAGTTTATTGTGTGAATACATAAAATAAGTCTGGGAAACTCTTTTTTTTGGCATTGCTTTCAATTTGGGTTGGAAACCCATATTTTATCATTGCTAAGAAGCTCCATATCCTTTTTATTGTCAAAAGTTGGTTTATTTGATCTTTTTGTTGGTCCCCTTCCAGCCGATGCAAGGACTTTGGTTCAACAAGCAAGGAACGAAGCTGCTGAGTTTCGCTTTAGATATGGCTATGAAATGCCTGTCGACGCATTGGCGCGATGGTATGTTGCTTCGTTTTTTTGAAAGGGATGGTATGTTGATTTGGTACGTTTTTTTGCAGCGAAATTCCAATTTGTTGGTGCATTGGTTCTATGTTGTTTGTCGACGGCGGAGTGCTTTTGTTGATAAATCATTTGTTCCTGATTATTCAATGCTCAATATTCTGTGGAACATTTAGCGCAATGTAGTCCTAGGATTGTGATGAGTTGCCAGCCAATTATACAGAACTATTCCAATTCTGTTTTGTCTCTGATTTTTTCCAAAAATAGTGTGACAATTAATACTCCGATCTTCAAAAAATTGTGTCTATAGGTAGCTGTTTGGGATATTTGTTGCAATGAATTCTTTAATGGTTCAATGATTTACGCTTCTATAATAAAAATAATGCGATGCATGTTTTCTTCAGGCATTTAATTTTTCAGTTTCACTCGAATCATGGTGCTATCTGTATCCATACTGCAGGATTGCTGACAAGTCTCAGGTTTACACGCAACATGCCTATATGAGACCACTTGGAATCGGTTAGTTGCAGATTATTTCTACTCTTACAAGCTCATCTTATAAATAGAATGTCTCACCATATAATAAGCTTTATTCATCCATGTATCTTTTAATGTGGCAGTTGCTATGATCTTGGGCATTGATGAAGAGAAGGGTCCTCAGCTCTTCAAGTGTGATCCTGCCGGTCATTTCTTTGGTCACAAGGTAATTTGGATGTGCCATCTTTTGAAATGAAACTTAAAAATTGTTTCATTTCTATTTTTATATTTGTTGTTCTATTTGTTTGTGAATATCCGTTTTCTTTTCTGCCGTTTGCTTAATATACCAATGTTATTTTTTGTAAACCATTGTTATTACTGAAATTTGAAATCTCGAGGACATCTAGTGTAGCATCTTTTTACAAAAGAATCCATGAAACCTCCAACAGGGGCTTTCTGGAAATAGAATTTGAAACGGTCATTAATTTTTTTCTCTAGTCTTGCACTAACTTCTATGATGGTATGCTAGATAGGACATTCTTAATTCTATTCCCATGAGGATTTTAAATGCCCGTGCATACTTATGGCTTGTCCTAGACTCGGCAGTGTTGAATTTGATGCACATGGCTCTTCGTGTTTTGCCACGATTATTCTATACAATATTTCTAACTGATTAATTTCCATAGTTGCTTTGGCATTGTGAATTTAATTCTCGAAGGTTTTGGAAATATCTTTATAAAATCTTCTTGGTTTGTCAAGAGCGACTGGCTTCCCTTGAAACTTGAGCGCTGCAACCGGGATCACAATGCTATATATGTGGTATTGGATGAATGATTATATTGTGACTGAGTTGTGATTTAGTGTATTTATTTTAGTTATGCCACCTTGGTGATTGGCGTCTTTTCCGTATCCTTTGTTTTCTCCTTTCAATGTTCCCTTTGGCTTTGATGTGTACTGTTTAAGTTACCTCCTAGAGATCTCAAAGTAAGAGTATTGTCTACCACTCTACCTTCACAATCAGATGACTCTATTTGATTGTCATGAAGTTTTAGATGGAACTCAATTATATAACTTTAGCTTGTAGCATTTAGTTTCTGAGAGAAATGTACTTTTATGATAAGATTCATAGAGTAGCAGTAATTTACTTTTCTTATTTTTTTTGGTTACTCTTTGATCTTCCATTGGGCATTAGCTTCCATTTATTTCTGGCAGGCAACAAGTGCTGGAGCAAAAGATCAAGAAGCCATTAATTTTCTAGAGAAGAAAATGAAAAATGATCAGGCATTCTCCTACGAGGAAACCGTACGGGTAATAAAATAGGTTCACCGCATATGCACTCCTCAT
Organism: Primulina huaijiensis; assembly: GCF_012295235.1. Taxonomy (NCBI): domain Eukaryota; kingdom Viridiplantae; phylum Streptophyta; class Magnoliopsida; order Lamiales; family Gesneriaceae; genus Primulina; species Primulina huaijiensis. The sequence goes on along the minus strand of NW_027356117.1, from coordinate 528,705 downwards.
TAATAATGCTTTGATTTTGGATTCTGAGTATATTATTTGCTAGGCTGAATACCATACGTGTTGGTTAAATTTAGGGCAATGTCCTTTTTGGGTGATATTAGCGTTTTAATGAGAAGTTTCATTAAAAAAACAACCGACAGTTGGCTAATTGCTCTTGATTATAAAAGTATGAACCCGTCTTGAATGCTTTGTGAAGTTGCTTAATGTTTCTTTAACCCTTCAAGTGAGGACCCCACTTCCAAAATTTCTTGAAATGTAATGCGATTTGTTATTCAGTTATTCTTGGAGGCAAAAACTTTTGTTTAGGTTTTCATATGAAACAAACGTCATGTTTAGAATTTTCAGCTACATTTTTGATCTCAAGAACTTGCGATCTAATGTTGCAATGCCTTTTACCGCAGACAACAATTTCTGCTCTGCAGTCTGTTCTCCAGGAGGATTTCAAAGCTACTGAGATCGAGGTAGTCTTTCCGCTGTATTCATATTTTCTGAAACTGGAGCCAAGGTCTTTTTATTGTTTCTTTAGTTCTTCTGTAATTCACTCTTAGTGTAAACTTGACTATTGAGAAAATGAAAGCGAAACCGATTATATACTTTGCTCAAGGGATGACACCTTATTTGTAAATATATTGTCTAATATCAGGCACAAATGTGCTTTAAATGCGCATCTCGAAGAACATCGACTTTCTACATTTTTGTCACATGTCTACGGATTGCTTTCTAAACATAAACATGCTACTCTATTATTATATTTTTCTGAGAGTTGAAACTTGGTGACATTTTCTGATGTTTACACCAGGTCGGTGTTGTGAGGAAAGACGATCCAGTGTTCAAAGTATTGTCAACTGAGGAGATTGAAGAGCACTTGACTGCCATTAGTGAGCGCGACTGATCCCTTCCGAGGTTATCCAGATGTATACTTAATTTACTTAATTCTGATTTGAATGCATACTAATGTTTTGATACGTGGGGAAAAGAGTCCGAGGGTGTTTCCACATTTGTCTGGATTGTGAAATCATCGAACCTCATATGCATTCATCTTTACTGAATATGTTACATGTTCGGATTTAGATTTATCTCACTCAATTGTTTCTGTATGTTGTTGAATTTATACAAATTCATTCTCTATGATTCATTGCTGCATAATTAATAAACTACGATAAATTTACTAATAATGATCCAAGTGATGATCGATTCCATACTAGCAGCAAGATTGCGAGAAAGAGCTTTCCCCAATGTATTTCAGTTATCTTTTCCATCGAACAGGGCCAACACGTTTGCGTGTACGGTGAAGCTCTATACTTTGAAATATGGAGACATACCCAAGTATTGGGCAGTGAGGGAAGGACGAGGTGAGACAATTTTGAATTTTGCATAGGTAAATTTATATTTTTCAAAACCCTTCGTTCAAGTTTTTTGACTTTTGCATAATTCTTTGCAGCATTGTACTAAAAATAAAGTGGCAATTCAAGTTTTTTCCCGAGTTCAATAGCTTCGATTGAAACCAAATACCCGTTTTCCTTTAAGCTTGGCCACATTTGATTCGTGTAGCCTTCCGTGTAGGGGGAAGCACTATGTTTTCATACAACCCTTATTTAAACAGTGAGTCTAAAATCATCCATAGAACTTTCTAGTTATAATATTTAAATTTTTTGTACAAATATTACTTAATAGTTAATGCCAAAAGAATTATACACAAAAAAACTAATTTATACACACACGATTGTTCATAGAGGTAGAATCGCTGGTACAAATAAAGTACTAAAAGATATAGACGTTAAACAAAGCCCAAGGGGACAACTTGTGATTTTTGATATTGTAGGGTGTAAATTATGAGCACAAAGGCATTTTGAAAGTGCTTTACGATATTTATAGAAAACATTTTTTACAGATTAAAGAAAAGCAGCAAGTAACATTTCCTACTTTATAATAATAATCTATTTCTGCTAAACAGTAATATAATGGAAAATTTGAGTAATAATGCTCAGTATTTGAGCTTTTAGAGCGACCCAATTTATAGGAACACCAAGCTGAGGCCCAAAGCCTCGGAAGTGTATTTGCTATCTAGCTTCCTTGCCCCCAAGGAATCATACCACACTACCATTTGAAACTGCTCAATCTACTGCCATAAAAATAAGCTGATTGAAAAACACAACAATAGAAAGAGACAAACGGGATGCCCAAATCTGGACACGTAATTTGTTTCAAATCAGTTTCGGACCCATTAAAATGACTAAAAATCTACGTATATGCACGACAATGACCAAGTACTTCTCCCACCAAAAGCAACGTTCTCAACAGACGCTTCAAAGTTGTAATCACATAAATAACCATCAAACCGGAGTACATAGAGCAACTGCAATTCCAATTACATATCTAACTTCAAATTCGAATCAACAACCTACCATAATCTTGTCTCAAATCTTACCAAAAAATAATATTCTTTTATGAAACAAAAGATCCCGATTATAAAAATTGTGAGGAGCGAGTGAGATCCTAACTCTGAGGGTGTCTTTTTAAGCTGAACAAATATGTGTATGCCGACGAGTTTGACTTTTCGGGCCAAATAATCCAAGTGATTGATGTATACAATGAAATCATCAAACAGATACCAGAATATAAAACTCAATAAAAAAATGTTGCTGCATTGAGTTAGCTTTTTTCAAGTAGAGCAACACCCAGATTTCTTTACTGCTGAAACATCATCCTTTGAGCCAACATTTATGGTCTGCCCTTTCGGCAAAGTAGCCGGATCATCACTAGCCTCAAGTGCTTTTCTGCTGACGACACGATGTATCTGAGTAAGCACTTCTGTGAAGGCATTTTCCACGTTCATTGATTCCAGGGCAGAAGTTTCCATGAAAAAAGTGTTCTCCTTCTCAGCAAAAGCTGTTGCATCTTCAGTGGAAACAGCACGCAAATGACGTAAATCAGCCTTGTTTCCAACAAGCATGATGACAATGCTTGAATCTGTATGATCCCTTAGTTCCTTCAACCATCTCTCAACGTTCTCAAAAGTAACATGGCGCGTAACATCATAAACAAGCAATGCACCAACAGCACCTCGATAGTAGGCACTTGTGATTGCACGATATCTACAGAAAATAGCACACGTCAGATTAGGTTTAATGTTATAGGTCGCATAGTTTAGATGAAAATTGAACACCAAAAAATAAAGCACAACCATAAAAGTTAGATTTACATTTGCTATGCCAAAACAAAGACTTAGGACACGCTTGGTTCGAATGATGAGGTTATTAAATGATTATTAAATAAATGATAAAAGAAATGATTGACAGGGAAATGTAATATACGGTGATAAATAGTATTATAGTTGGTATGATTGTGGGTGAGATATATTAAGAATCTTTCCGCTCTATGACTAAATTTCCCTCTAAATGAATTATAATTACAAAGTAGAGGAGGAAAGAGATTGTTGATTTTGCTAGGGCAAAGGGCATTTTTGGGACTAATAATGTCAAAACTCAAGATATGTGAGATACTAACAAAACCTTTGTCAACGTATACATAGATTCATACGCATTCTAATGCGAATATCATAGCTTTATAACTTTCTGAAAAGTGACATCACACGATCAATAGTTATGTAGCTAAATGTCAAGAGCATAATAACTCAACGTCTTCTTAAACAACTCCGGAAAAAGAGAAACATAAAACAGGAAATTATATGGCATTTAGTTCCTTACTGCCCTATCATATTTCTAGGCACACAGATAATTTTACACGTCCACATACTTCCAAGAAATGACACTTTTTTTTCGCAGCTTGGTATCACAAGGAAAAACAATCGGTCTTTCCATGAAAAATGATAGTTGCATTATATTACATACAATAACCCATATGCCACCATTATTAGCAGGTTGGTGTTGCGGAATAATGATTGGTCTTTCCATGAAAAAAGATGATAGGCATTAAGCTACATGCAATAGCCCAAAGTTTGAAGCATTATATAGACTAGTTATAACTATTTACAATAACATGCACGATGGCAAACGATGCATAGATTCAGTAAACTTCATAATCTTGAAAGAAAAGTTACCTTACAACAGTAATGCCACTGATGTTCAAAGCGTGTAAGTTTACTTAGAACAAACTTCATGGTGTCCATGTAGATTTCCAGGTATGTTCTCGTACTTGGAAATACCAAAACTTACATATAATTATAGGTCATTATAAATAGGATAAATTGCATGCTATTGATTTAAATTTCGCAAGTATACCAGTACACTGACGGATAATTGATCTTGGTTCCATACAAAAACATTCTCCAGAATGTCAACGTTGAGGGCTTCAGCTCATCCAATTTTTCACAACCTTAATTGTTGCTAGTTTTCTAAACTATTAACAAATCTAATGTTAAATGCAACATATACGGAGGAAAATCCATCGCGTCTGATAAAATCCGACCACGGTTGAGCTAAATCCAACAGATGTCAGAAATAGCTAAAACCATCCATTGCAAATTGCAGATAGATCTAAGCTAAAAAAGCGTCAGATCTAATCCTTATATTATCAACGGCTACAAAACAGATCATGCTATCTTCAAAACCCTAGATCTCAAAAAATCTCAGAGGAAAAATCATCATTGCCACAATCAAGGCAGAGATCTCAAACCAACAAAGCGCTCCTCCCAATGCAAACCTCCACAGATTATACTACACTCATTTCCACAAAAAATTTAGAACGCTGAATAATAGTACCTTTCTTGACCAGCGGTATCCCAAATCTGAGCCTTGACAACTTTCTCGTCGACGCGGATGCTTCGAGTGGCGAATTCGACGCCAATAGTAGACTTCGACTCCAAGCTGAACTCGTTGCGAGTGAATCTGGAGAGCAAATTGGATTTTCCGACACCGGAATCGCCGATCAATACAACCTTGAACAAGTAGTCGTAGTCATCGTCCGCTCGATATGCACCCATGAATGTGTGTGTATATTTGCGAGAGAGCGAAGAAATGTAAAATGGGTTGTGCCCCGTTTTCGGAAAGAGGGACAGAGATGACCCAGGATCTATTCAAACTTTCTATTTCAATTATTATTATTATTTGTTCTTATAATCTTGATTGCCTAATTACTAATTTTCTTTTACTTTCCAATTTTTTTTTAGTAATGTTCTTTTATTTATATAAAAACTTTTATGTTTTTAACACCTTTTTTTAATAAATACATGTAGGTATAATTCTTTGATTTTTTCCTTAATTAGGGAGGGAGTTGTTCTTGTTTTCAGAATTAGAACTCCCCTAACTTTATATAAAGACATTTTTATACTTCACAAAAAGTCATATGAAACGTCTCACAGATCAATTTTATGAGACGAATCTCCCACCTAATCCGATTATTGAAAATATATTATTTTTTATGTCAAAAACATTATTTTTTACTTCAGATATAGATCGAGTCGACAAGTATTATGAATATAAATCCATGAGACCGTCTCACACGATATATATTTATTTATTTTTTTGAAGAAGGGAATATACTTTTATTTTAAATCCACAATCTTCAATGTAATATACACACCAAATAAAGAGAGATTGTATTATGTGAAAGCGGAAAACGACAGGTCAAAAAATTTGGCCACCCCCAAAGAATAGTCTCGCACAACGTTGAAAAGATATCCCAGATAGCGTTTTATTGACCCCCAGATACATACTTAATCTGGTTTCTAATGTTGGGTCAAGATCCCAGCCAGGTAAAAGTCGGAAGAACGACTTCGTGGAGAGTGCATCAGCTGTTCGACCGTATTCCTCAACGAATCTGCCCCGGTATTGTTCCTTTTAGTTGTACGTGACAACCAATGCTTCCGTCCTCTTTCCCGCATGTAACATGGCGTTAGCAGCTTCAAATTTTTGCTCGTTGTCTCGTCGCTGGGCCTTGGCTTTTCTTCGATGTTCCTTGGCTCATTCCTCATCTTCACAACCATCGCTAGAAGAATCCGTACGATCAGCAGTGGAAGCCAAAAGCTACCAGCAATTACCGGAGCTCCTCCATACCTCGATAGAGTTTGGTCGAAACCCAAATCCCTTTGCGTTTCTCTCCAAGTTTACTGAAAGCCATCGAGTTCACGTCGTTGATGGGATTTTACAGTCTTTAATTTCTGTTCGACCCCGTGGCCGACTATATGGTGTCTATTCCTTGCTCCTGATCTATGCTCTTGAAAGCTCCAATCCTCTCCCACTTGCGTTTGCTATCCTACAACGAATGCTTCGTTCCGGTTGTCGTCCTGTTTCACAAACTCATCTGCTACTTGTTAATGCATGGGTTGAACGCCTGCAGAAATTGCAGTCTGTTTCTGGTATCCTATCTGAAATGCACTCAATTGGGTACTCTCCCGACTGTGGGACTTGCAATTACCTTATTATGTCGCTCTGCAAAGTTGATCGGTTAGAAGAAGCAATTAAAGTCTTGCAGGGCATGAGCAAGGCTGGTTGCATTCCCGATTTGGATAGTTATGGAGCTTTGATCGATGAAATGAGTGAGCTAAGAATGACACCTGAGGTTCTAGGAATGGTGAAGGAAATGGTGAGCAAGCATGGACTGAATCCAAGGCAAGATACCATGGTAAAAGCAATTGGTGCAATGCGTGCTAACAGGGACATATGGAGATCAGTAGAGATGCTCGAGTTTTTAGAAGGCGAGGAAGCGTATATTGGATTTGAGGCCTATGAATCAGTTCTCGAGGGTTGCTTGGAGGGACGTCATTTCGTTTTGGCCGGAAAGTTTGTTATTAGAATGACTGAAAGAAGGTTTATACCATTCATCAAAGAGAGGCAGCGGTTGTTTGAGGGATTGGTTAGTGTTGGTGAATTGGAGCTTGCCAATGTTGTGCGGAAGAGATTTGCAGAATTAAAATCTTAGCATCTTAACTTCTTTTTGAATGCTTTTTGGCAAAGCAGAAAGTCGATTTAATTTTTGCATGAGTTGCTGTTGCATCACCCTTGGCAATTAGCTGGCTTGATTGGTCATAAAAGCATTTGGATGTTGGAGTTACAGCAGAATCAATTATCAGGTTTTGTTGTTCGAAGCTTTTTCAAGACATATATCAGTACTCCGCTGCAAAATGTTAGATTACCTGTTATAATAGCAATCACATATTTGTAAAGACGATATTGAAATGTTTTAGTGGACATCTTGATATTGCAAAATGTTAAATTTCTCAATCACATGTTTGTGAATATGATATTGAAATGTTTTTTCAATTTCTTAAAGTTTTAAAATAGGGTATTTCATTTCTATATCGTCTTTACAAATATGTGATTGATGTTATAACATGTGATCTAACACTTTGCAGCAAAGTATTGATATACGTCTTGAAAAAACTTCGAACAACAAAACCTGATATGTGCGTATTAACATTTAGGCTATGTTTGGTAGCCATGATAATGGAATGATTATTTAATAATCATTCCTTTATCTTGCGTTTGGTTCGTTTTTTATTAATTTACATGCCCTTGATTATAATTAAAAACCCACACTATTCATATTAATTGTGTGATTAAATATCACTCCTCAAATGGTGTGATAATTAATAATTTTTGAATAGTGATCATGATAAGATTGTATATTGACCATAATACACTTGAATTGATTTCTTCAATATAATATGAAAATTAAAATTAATGAAAATTTAATAATTAATATAATATTTAAATTTTTATTATATTTTTTATAAATTAATTTCATATATTTTTATTATTTTCAATCATTTTAAAGAAAANCATATTCACAAATTTATTTCTAATAAATATATTTAAATTAATTTTAATAAATGTAAATTATAATTATAAATATTTAATTATCTATCCAATTATTTTAAGAATATATATTTAATTAACACTTGGGGCATTTTGGTCGTTACAATAAAATTTACAAAATCAATCCATCATTTTAAAATCATACCAAACACCATGTTATTTATCCCACCATACTATTAATCCATACATCTCATTTTTTAATCACTCTAATTACTAATTCTTTAGTTATCCTATTCTTCAAACCAAACGAAGCCTTAAGGTTTTAACAAACATGTCTCCTACAAAAGAACAATTGTCTAGAACATAAAAAGGGGAGAAAAACAAAAGGAAGAGTCTTTAATTCAAACCAAGCAGGAAGTCATAGACAATGTTTGCAAGAGCTTATTTTAAATGATTATCAATTTCTAAATATAATTTTCAAACATTTCAAAAGACACTTAAATAATATCTTCCAAACTTAATAAATATTTCACAAGCAATCAAATAATAGAGCAAACAAAAGTAGTAAAAAAGTGAATTAGAATGACTTCTCATAAAGCCTGCAACTATTTTCCTCGACTCCACTCCACTCCACTCCTTCCACGTCTCATTCTCTTCCTTCTCTTAGCTACGGGTGATGGTATTTTCGCGGGGGTTCTATTTCTACATGTCTTCTTATGTTGTCTCATCTCCGCCGTGTCGGCCGCGCAAGGAGGCGGAGGTGTGCCTTCGGTGGAGCTGTGGTGCGTTTCGAAGAACAACGCGGAGGATGACACCTGTAACTTTAGTAACACCGCTGCTCTCACTTCCTTGAACCCTAGTAAACTCTCTGAATTTCTTGGCACATTTTTCTTTCACTTCTGTTTGATTTTAAATCGTGTTACCAGTTTATGTTTGTTTAATCTGTGTTTTCATATCGTTTCAGGTTATAAAAATTGCAAATTTCTATCCAGGTAAGCAACTGTGCAAAATTTTATATAAGTTTATTTTTTATTTTCTGATCATTCTTTTAGTCAGTTGTTAACTGCATGATTTCTAGTGTTTGGCTCTCTGTGGTGCTGTAAGTTCATTTCCTTCTCACAATATATATGGATAGATGAAATCTTACAGTAAACTATGTTTTTCAAAATTTGATATTCTGAACTGTGCCCCCACATTAATCTGTTAACATTTCAAGTAGATATTAGGACATAAATTCGATAGAAAGCCCAAATCCAAAGCCTAGCTCGGCTGAGAGATGACCGTGTATTGGCATAAATGCAAAGTTTTTTTTTTTTTTTTTAATCGGGGGCATGTAATAGTAGGATGATCGTGTATAGATTGGGTTGGGATATTTGGTGGCTCACAAGTTGGCAAGAAGACGGAATATACCAAGGGTTAGTTACTGGTGGTTATGGGCCGCAACTATAAGTGAATTAGTTGCGGGCTTGGGTTATATATTCTGTTGGACAGCTTGGTGTAACCGGAAGACTGGAAAGTCAGAGGCTTGTGGGAAACAGGGAAAAAAGAATCAATAATCTCTCATCCTGATCGCTTGACAGAGAACAGGGAATATACGGCACAAAGAGAGAGTCTCGAAGTGCTTGAGGGGTATAATCTCAATTGTAATTCATTCTTTGTACTCTTGGTTCGGTACTTGTAATTCTCTGTTGAATTAATAATAAAGAAGGTTGCTGTGTTCTTCCATGGATGTAGGCTATTCAAAGCCGAACCATGTAACTTGAGTGTGTTCTTGTTCTGTTTTTCATAATCTTGATTGGGAGTGTGTGCTTGTCCGAGTGGGTTGAGATCCTTGATCGATTGTTATTAACAGATTGAAAACTTGTAATTATTTTTACAATTTTAACATTCATGGTTGTGTAATGTTGTGTAGTTTAAGTAAGGGCAATGTAAACTTGAATGGTTCAGTGACTGCAGGGCCTGCTACTTCGGACATGATTGCCAGCAATTCAATCTCAAGACGATGGATTGGGAATCGATCTCGATTTCTCACTTATTTGACATCCCTCTAGTGATTTTGTAACGAGAACTAGATTGGATGGATACATGAATTTTTTATACATAACAATCCTTTCTTGTTAGGGTATCAGATAGATATTTCTCGTCAATCTCACGCTTAAAAATCACCGAGTGAGTGATTTTCTATTTAGAGAAACTCATTTTCTTGACCTTTTTTGTGGTTCCTGTTGTTGCATTGTTGTCCAAATTCTTGGTGCTTCCATCAACTTATTGATTTTCCCGTTTTCTCTGTTTTGTTCATATACATGGGCATTACCACTAACCAGGACGGAACCTGCCGGAATTGTGATTTACACACATCCTCGGACAAGTCAGCTCCTGTTTTTCTGTGTATTGAGTGGATGATCTTAAATAGTTCGGGAGCCTATGTCGAAAGGACAATAAATCATAAAGCTTTCGAGAGAGATTGAGAGAATCTTTCCAAAACCAGTCAATGAGGTTAATATAACATTACATCAAGTAGATCTTGACAAGTTTCATGATTTACCAAGTAAATCACGTTAAAGTCAAGAACAAATAATTTTGTGCCAAGAATGATTTCAACAAGAAAACTGAAAATTATTAAATTACTATAAAATTATTTGGAAGTAGGCGTGTGTTACCTTTTAGTCAATGGTTTCACAATTGAAAATGCATTTAGTATGTAGTTTCACATCATGTCACCTAACCTAAAGTAGATTCATTCATTGACTTTGATACACAAAGTTTATTTTGCCGTCCCAGTTCATCAGCAAACTATTATGTTAGTTTACCAAATTCAAGAACCTTTCACATTCATGATCAACCAACAAATAATTCTACAATAAATTGAAATATTATTTGTTTTAATGTTTATTTTTCTAAAGATGGAACTAGTACAGATTAAAATTTCAAAGTTTGTATCTTACACGGAAGACAATTTTACAATCAAAAGAAAAAATCCCAAAATTTTTTGCGGCTCTGTATGTATTTGTATACGTAACAATGAAGTATTTGTATACGTAACAATGAAGTGAATTATTACCTTTTAGTTACATTATCACTGCCTCTCAAGATCTGGGAAACACTCAGCTTGTCCACATGATTGTTGATTTTGAATCCTCGGGGATGATCTTTCTCTAATAAGAATCCTTCGGAACGAATTTAATCTGGAGCTTGATCCACCGTTCACTTTAGTCAAAGAATGTGCCCCGCCACCGTCCGAAGTATTACCTTCAAACGGCGGAGCCGACGGTGGTGCTCCGGCTGCGGCCACCACCATTCCTTCCCTCGGCTCTGCTACCAGCCTTGGCTCAGCCTCCGCGCGGCAAATGGGACAAGTTGAATTCGAACCAAGCCATTTATTAATGCAGTCTACATGGAAACTGTGGTTACAATTAGGCAAAAGCCTAACCCTTTCACCATCCTCCAACGCACATAGACAAACTGAGCACTCGATGGAGTTCCCGCTGTTTGTTTGCTTGAATACTGAAACAGGTAAGGATGAGATAACAGACGGGTCGAGGCCCGTTTTCGGAGACGTCTCGGAGGTGTGGACAAGGGCGGAGGCTCTCAACAAGCCGAGGCGGCGAAGGACTTCCCGTCGGCGAGCTTGGCGGCGGATTATGCATCTTGCATATACATGAAGGAGCGTGACGAGGAGGACAACAAATGATAATGAAATAATGGCCGTGATCAAGATCCTACTATTAGTATCATAACTATTTTGATCTTTGCCGTTGAAAAACCAATATCTGTTGTCGTCGTTGTTGTTGGAGTTGTCGCCGTCGCCGATTCCCATGGAGAAATTTGGGACGGAGGAGCAGAAGATGGGATATTATATTTTTGGATGTTTAAGGAGAATGCCAATCGAAGGGTGTTTTGATATTTATATATCGTTTGTGTGTGTGAGTCGGAAGAACACCGTAACTCACAATCACAAGGAGTTGACCTGAAAATTGGAGCATTGACATTTTGACATATTACGTGTATTTTTCTTGATGAAGTTTCCACGGCTCTACTCTCATATAATGAAAGCGTAATGGAGATGCAGTGTGTAAGATTGACTTATAAGTAGGATTAGGAACAATTTCTTGCGCGACACCTAGTTACTTTAAAACAAATTACTCCGGGAACAAAATATAAATTTGTTGTGAAAATTCTAGATGATAAATCCTATGAGGCCCGGGCAGAGGAGGAAGGGGGGTGATCGCCGTTGTTATGAAGTTGTATGGACAATAAGCGGTTCTTGACAAGTTTTTAGGTTAAGGTAACATGAATGAACCGATCTTACATCGGAAGGATAAGGATTCAAAAAACTGTTCAAGTATGAGACTGTGCAGTTGAGGAGATTTGATAGGTATTACTCATATCAAGAATGTGTATCTTTTTTTCGATAGCTCATCACATAAGAACTTCAATATTAAATGTGCTTGACTTGGGCCAATTTTGGGATAGGTGACCCCATGAGAAGTTCCTAAGGATGCGTGTGAGTGTGGACATAATTACGTTGGAAATACTCGTCTTGATACAGTGGGGATAGTTATCGAATCTGGAGCGCTACAAATCCTCAATGAAAAAAATATTTATTAATTCTTTGTGTTATCGAATTTTTAGAATACGTACACTTGAATACACATACGGATAAGGATGTAATTCAAATTCGAAAAATAGATTTTCATCATATTTTTAATCAAATAAGCACTTTAATCTTCTTCTGTTTTTTGGCATAATGACATATTTTGGGGTGAGTCGACCGTTGAACTTGTAAGGCCTTGGGCCCAATGTGATACATATATGAGTAGGTCTCTTGTGAGACGGTCTCACGAATTTTTATTTGTGAGACGGGTCAACCCTACCGATATTCACAATAAAAAGTAATACTCTTAGCATAAAAAGTAATATTTTTCATGGATGACCTAAATAAAAAATCTGTCTCACAAAATACGACCCGTGAGACCGTCTCACACAAGTTTTTGCCTATATATATCCACTTACTTGAGTTTTGAGCACCGAATTCACTCAAATCTGAAAACTGAAGCCATGATTTCCTTGATGATCTTGGCTTTGTTCGTGTCACTCTTATACATACACGATTACACATTTAAATTTTTTGTATTACATAATATATCAATTCAATTAACAAATTTTTTTTTTTAAAAAAATTTGTTTAACAAACAATTCAACGAGTGAGTTTGAGTATCAAAAACTTGAATTTGACTCGAGGAGATGTTTGAGCTACTCGACTCGACTACTCAAACATTTCCTCGAGTCGAGTTTGGTTAGAATTAGGATCGAGTCAAACTTGGATCGACCCGCGGTTAGTAACCCGTCTAGTTTGCAAACCCAAGGGCAACAAATTAAATGGCATTTTATTGGGAAACATTATGCACTCAAATAAATTAAAGCATATTAAAGAAAATGTTATATATTCAAGGGATCGGAAAACGTCAAAATGTGACTTAAATGTCGCAACTTTAATTAAAAGGTTTTAAATTCCAAGAAGAAGAAAAAGAGTTCTAATGCTACAAAGGGAAGCGACCTAGAACTTTCAGAATTGGAGAATTTTATTTTTGGGTTTCTGGTTTTAATTTACTTGTTCTTTACAATTGATTTTCACACATTAATCCAGACGTAATATAATTATTATGGATATTAATTTCAAATTAAAGAAGTATTTACAAACTCTATAAATAAATGTGATTATTCATTTTTTTCAAAAATAGTTTTTTGTGTTTTCTTAACTTTAAATTCTGCTTCTGCAAAGTTTAATTCAAATATATAAGACTGATCTAATTCTGATTATGATTCTTCGAAAGCGATTATTGTATTTTGATAATTAAATAGATGAAATTTTTTTTGGAAACTCTTGGTCCAAAATTTTTAGTGTAATTCAAAATTACCATTTACAATTCACAATCCACCATGAAGAGTAGGTCTCTTGTGAGACGATCTCGCGAATCTTTATATGTGAGAGGGGTCAACCCTACCGATATTCATAATAAAAAGTAATACTCTAAGCTTAAAAAGTAATACTTTTCATGAATGACCCAAATAAGATACCAGTCTCACAAAATACAACCCGTGAGACCGTCTCACACGAGTTTTAAAACTCATATTTTGCAAAAGGTTTATAAATATTTGTCTAAACAGAACCATAATCTTTTTCCAAACACTTTTTGTAAAAAAGTTTATGCATGTTATCCTTTAAAATAAGTTTAACTGATACCTCTAATCTCTATTGTGTTGAAGAGGATAAAATTTAAAACCATTGACATGTCTTAAAGCTTCATTAAAATTTAATGGCCTCAACTATTGGGTTTCCTGGGCCTTCGAATTCCAAAGGCCCAAATAAATTTATGGGTGCATTTCTTGTTCGCNCGTTGACACTACATTTAATTATTTTTCCGTGATTTCAAATTTGAAGGATCGGGTCGGACAAAGTAATGGATATATAATTTGGATCCCCATTTGAATTTCTGGACTATATTTAGAATTCAATTATTAATACCAATTCAGTGTGAGTTTGTTGAGCACATCAAAGAAACTCTAGATTTCATAATCTATTTATAATTAATTTTTTTAATGTGAGGGATGAGCATGTTTTATTTATCTCAATTAGAAAATGGGTATTTATGAGTATTTATAAAAATATTATTAATAAAAAATAATTTTAAAAATAAGCAATAATTTTTTTTAAATTTATGTAATATTATTTTATACTTTTCAAATCAAATTCCAAATTACATTTTAAATCTTAGTCAAACACCATAATAGAATTCCAATTCCATGAACTTTAATTCCAATTAAAATTCCAATTCCAATTCCAAATCCAATTATACACACACTGTTCTTATTCTCTATGGAGGATCTATTGCAGGAGAGGTCTTAGTTGCCCCCTAAGGACCAAATGCTCTGAATTATTGAAACTGTTAGAAAATTAATATCCAGAAATTATATCTTCTCAAAATACATTAAATTGTGGTAAATATAGTATCATTTTATGTACAATTTTCATATTTCGAAGGGGACAAAGAGTAATTATCTTATGAGACGGTCTCATAGATGATCTATATCCATGATAAGTGATGACCAATTAATATTTAAAATGAAAAAAAATAATATTTTTGGCATAGAAAGAAATATATTTTCATGAACCGGATCGAGTTGGAAATTCATATAACAAAATTAACCCGTGAGACGTTCTTATATGAGTTTTTTTTTATGAAACAAAATAGTTGAAACTTGAAAGTATCAAGTTTGCTCCATCTTACTCACCTTGCTTTGATAATGTGATCACATGAAGTATTATCAATTGCCAAATGCATAATTTATCAACTCATCATGCTACTTTTAATTTCTTTCTGACGTTGATTTTGTTTATATTTTAACGTCTATAAATATTCCAAAACGAGAGAATTTCCAAAATATTAATCTATCACAATATATCTCATAATATTTTTTAATACAATTAATGCATAAATTAAACTAAGAGATTTTTCTAACCGAGCTAATTATAAATTCAATTTTGTTTTTAAAAATATTGTCTGTTCTGATTAAATTTATGTCCTAACAAAGTCGAAGCTGCTCCGATTTCTCTTTTTTTTGAACAAAAATAAGCATTTCAATGATTAATTGTCAAGAATAACAATCGATTTTGAGGTTTTATCCCACAAATTTAAGCTTACACGTGATTTATTGTTAAAAAATTTACTAATATAGTTTTCTAATTTTAAATTTGTTAGTATATGAAATTGAAATACTGCATAGAAAAAATATAAGCATAAAAAAAATATATGGTTGAATATAAGAAGGGGGAAAAACATATAATATTACACAATATTAATCCATATAGAGCAAAAATAATTGATTGAACATTATTCTGAGATACAATAATTGTTTGGCAGCACATAAATGATAGTTTCTTCTCTTTTATCTGCCGGAATTGGTGAAACAAATCTGCTGCAACAAAAACAATGCAAAACCATCAAATCAATCAAAATAATAAAAGTGAGATGAATTGTTGCCAGCAGATCATGGCATATCACATCCAAAAATATAATTATTATATAAAAAGATAAATTAAGCTACCTGATAAATAGATGAAGAACACCATATAACCTGTCCTTGTAACTCTTTATCACCGATTCATTCCTTCACCATCTTCGGCATAAAATGGAGCTGCAACATGAAACCCCAAGTCGAAATGGTTCCCGGAATCCGAAGATTGCTGGCGGCCCCGGGGATGTTGATAATTGTGGTCTGGGACGGAAAATGGCCTCTCATTCCAAGCGTGAGTGAATAAGTTGGACTGAAGGAGATCCCTTTGAGAAAATGCAAATCCCTGAGGAAAATATCCCTGCTCCATGTTTCCACTACCGCTATTCCAGCTATCAGTACTAGTTCTTTGGAAACTATCTTGAAATCCCATTAAATTCGAGCCCGGAAGAAGCGGGTTGTGACAATGATTCTCACTGTTTTGATAAGCCTGTAAAGATTGAAGAGAGAGGCCAAGATCTTCCGCCTGGAGTGAAGCTCGAGGAAGAATCCCTTCGTTTGGAAAATCAGGAAAATTCATAGAATTTGTAGGGAACAAAGATTTCATCGAGTTCACATCTGCAGCGTGCATAAATGAACAGGTACTGGTGCTTGGATTACTATTACTTGTATTTTCGGGATGGATTTCTGGCTGGTCTTGTGCTAGCTCACCAGAGCTCGGATTTGAATCTGAGCTTGGAGGAACTGCGTTATCCGTACTGGGGTTCCAAGGAGGTAGCTCATTTAGCTGATTTATGGCGTTTTTCGCCTTCTGGATCAACCAATCCAAGGCTTTGCTCGGCCGGTCATAGCCTAACCGATCTTGAACGTCGTAGAATTGAATCGCGGTGTGGGCAGACAGCCTCACCCTACGATCCCTGGGACCTTTCGCCGTGAAAACTTTGCTGTGTCGATCTTTCCGGCCAGTAGCTCGGATAATGTGTCCACCTTGAACTTGTACTATCTCGCTCCCTTTCATAATTATTATTCCAGTTCTTGTAATTGTCGGCTCATAACTGGATCTTTAATTTTCTTGACGCGAGCTAGAGGGATTTTCTCCCTTTTATGGGCACTGATGATTCCACCTGATTAAAGAGTTCCTTAAATTTACAAACTCAAAATCAAGCTCTATGAATTTCAGCTTTTGATTCACCTTTTTCTTTTTTCCCGCTCTTCTAGGCTTTTCTTTTCTTGACCTAATCTTGAAGAGGTTTGCTTTGCAGTTTATAGCTTGAGTACAGCAACTGCAACACTTAACCTGTGAATCTGGTCCTTCTGCTGTGCCGCTGTTGGTGATGTTGATCCCCAGAAAAACCCTACTGAGAAATCCCTATCCCAAAAACAAGCTGGTGAAAGTAAAGACAAACATTAAGTTAATATTTTATTTCAGAAAGAAAATATGATAGATAAGTTATGGCTTCCGGATAGAGATTCAAATCAGGGCAAGATATGGTGGAGACAGAAATATAAAGATCTGAGTTTGTGAGAAAGAAATTTTGCTAAGATAAGAAAGGGTAAGGTTGGAACAAAATAGTACAGAAACGAATGGAACAGTTGATGTTATATATAATATGAAGTGAAGGCATATAATTATGAGGCCAACTCTATTCATGCAATTCTGTAAAAAAATCATTTAAATTCGGTCTATATTTTCTGTTTTAAATTATATCATTTCGTCTAAAAAAAATTCAAATGGATATATATTTGATACATATTCTTAGAACAAATTAAATCATGGCCTATACATCATTGATTCGATTTTCCCTAAAAAAACTTCTGATATGAACCCGTTGCACGGAGTTTGTAAAATGTGGTTTACCTGATTAATCCGATTTGTAAGATAATTAGTCAACCTAAGATTTTCCTATTGCACACTTAAAATAGCAATTGCGGGTCCATCTACATAATAATAGTTTAATCAATTGCTGCCAGAACTCTCCTTCCCTATATTTGTTTTCCTTGTTTTCATTTTTATTTTTTCAAATTAGTTTGCTTTTGGGGGTTCAAATGTAATTTTATGTTTCTTAAAGGGCCCTCAACTGCACTTCTCACCCACTCACATTGAAACTTGATAAAGATTTCTTGATATATCTCTTTCCTCTTTTTGCATTATTATTAATTTTTTAGTTCTTTATAAGTGTCAACTCAAATTCTATGCTCTTTTATCAAATCAGATATTTTTGAAAGTGGATTTACATTTCTTAGACAAAAACTTACGTGAGACGGTCTCACGGGTCGTATTTTATGAGATAGATCTCTTATATTTATCATCCATGAAAAAATATTACTTTTTATGCTAAAAGTATTATTTTTTATTATGAATATCGGTAGGATTAACCCGTCTCACAGATAAAGATTCGTGAGACCGTCTCACAAGAGACCTACTCTATATCTTAATGCCAAGTATTCCCAACTTATCATTCTAAAGCAAATAAGGGTAAACTGCAAATATGTATTTGTATAATTTTCTATGTACTAAAATTTCAACAAGAAAAACAAACGCATGCGCACAAAGAAACAAATATATATACTAGCAGAAAATACAAAATAAAATAGAGAAGGGTCGCGTGAAAAAACCATGATAAATTTGGTGAAAAGTAAATATCCTCGGAACTTATAAGAATATATAATTGCTTAATTAATGCTACTTGGCACATGAGATACATACATACGATGTAATCTTTGCTCAATTCCTACATCATTATAGCTATATAAATAAATTGAATAAAAATCGGGCGCATAATTTTGTTTAGGTACTAACAAATTAAATGTTCTATTCCACTCTATGTAGTCATAAAATTAAATTTGGAATCTAGTCGTTTATTGTTGATCCTCTTAATACATGCATATCGTTTTATTATATATTAATTTTTTTAAAAAATGTGAAGAATCATGGCTGGGAGTAAATAAGATGGAATACATATTGGGTTATGCTTAGGGTTTGTATATCGTACCGTACTGAAAATCGCATAACGTACCGTGCCGAAACTTTCGGCTTATTTTCGGTATGTATAACCAGCATACCGATTATACCAAAATTTTGCGATATACCAAGATTTCGATATGATATCGGTATATATTGTTTTATACTGAAAAACCTTATATTTTTTTAAATTTATAACTTTATTATTTAAAAATAATATACATTGTTTCGAAATTTCGGTATCTCGGTATATATCAAAAATTTTCAAATTCCATATTGCTATCATGCCAAAAATTTCAGTATCGTTATCATACTATAACGAAATATTTGGTATACCAAAAATTTCGGTACCATACCTTATATCGAAAATTTCAATATTTTTTCCCCTAGTTGTGTTGTACATTTGCATGCTTCAATTTATTATTATAATTTTTGTTATAAATAATATTTATAAATTTCTAAATATCTTATAAATCGAACCATTAACAAGCTCTACCTTTACAAACCTTACCTCTAACACACCACGTTTAATTTACTAGCCTTAAGTAATTAATAAACTCTTGGTATTTAGTAGATATATAAATCACTTTACGCGATACAATAATTCTTATACATTAAAGAAAAATAAGATCTGATAGACATTAATTATTTTTCATAGAATTTCACCTCTACTCAAATTATACATGTTTGTGCAAGTAGGGTCTATATACAGTGATATTTTAATCGAAAATTCATCGAATTTTATATGTAATTACTTTGAAATGGAATTTTTTTCGATCTTCGCCAAAGAAAAATGAAAATTTAGTATTTTGTTGGCTCTGATAAATTAAAGTAGGTNTATATTGTGTGTGTGTGTGTGTGTGTGACTAAAGAATATCTACACACATATATAGTCAAAAGCTCGAAATTCCTTTTCCTTTAACGCACGCTTTATTTAGATGAAAAAGAAAAGCATGAAAGGAGTCGTGCATTAGCTTTCGAGCATATTTTTGCATTCCATTTTACCCTTTCCTTGACCTATTTCCGCCAACAGTACATGGCCTGTTAAATGATGAATTTTAATTATTAATCAATATTTATCGTCTCCAACATATTTAATATTTCAAAATTAAATATCAAGTTTTCTTTAAAAAAATATTAAAATGTTACATCGAAATGGAAATTTAATTTGTAGTCATCCTGCTACCAATAATCATGTGTTTTTTGGTTTTTTGGAGATAAAAAAAACAAAATTCATTGAAGGTACAAAAAGAATCTTTTTTCTATACACTCGTATCCACTGTGAGTTGAAAGCGTTATTAGTTCAATTCGATAGAACGTGGGTCTCCAAAACCCGATGTTATACGTTCAAATCCTACAGAGCGTGATTCCGTTCTTGTTGGGTCTAAGTACAATGAAATAACTTCACTAACTTGAAGAGCATGACCTCATGTAGATTAAAGAAAAGACAAAGTCAATAAATAAAAAAAATAGATATTAATTAATCAAAGGTCCAACTCGATTCTAGGACCAGAGATTCCTATGTTTTTTTTTAGATTCTACATTTTATCTTTCAATTTATAGACTATTCATGTCGATGATATCCATAACCGCTCCGATACAAAGTTAAAATCTTTATTTGTTGTATGAAAGAGAGAGGGGGTGGATGTATTATATGAATGACTGTGTGTGAATGTAATCTTACAAGGGAAAGGATGCATCTGACGGAGGATGTAGGGTTTCTGACAGTTTTGAATTTAAGAATTATGTAACGTCGTTAGATCCAACGTCCACTGAATATTATTCTGCAAAATCATGCAAACTTATGACTCACTGCAACACAAAATGTCAACATGTCCCTATCTTCCAGACAACTTGCAATTTTTTTATTTATTTATTATTATACCCAGCTCCAGTCATTTTTAGCCACCACACCTACTGTACACAACTACATATTTTATATATATATATATATATATATAAAACTGTATAATGTATGTTTTTTTTTGAAGGACTGTATAATGTATGTTAGAGAAATATAAAGATGGATAAGATTAGTTAGATATTTATGATTAAAAAAAGTTCAAGGCAGCTTAGTAGATGATCAGCTTAGTAGTGAGTGATCATCTGTCTATCACTTTTTAGCAAAAATTTATGTGAGACGATCTCACGAGTCGTATTTTGTAAGACGAATATTTTATTTAAGTCATCCATGAAAAAATATTACTTTTTATGTTAAGAATATTACTTTTTATTGTGAATATCGGTAGGGTTGAGTCGTTTCACAGATAAAGATCCGTGAGGCCGTCTCATAAGAGACCTACTCAACACTAATATCCACAAGATTCGTAATGCGAAACGTGACCAACACCTAATTTAGTAATTTGGAGCTTTAATGTATGACCATAGCAAACTTAGAGGTATAGTTTATATATAGCCTTTACTATTTTTATTCATTACGTTATGTTTAGAGCAATAAATTTAATTACAACATATATCAAATTTATATGATTGGAAATATGGTTCTCTTTTTTAACTTTTTGTTAATATATTAT
This sequence comes from Primulina huaijiensis, assembly GCF_012295235.1. Lineage (NCBI taxonomy): Eukaryota > Viridiplantae > Streptophyta > Magnoliopsida > Lamiales > Gesneriaceae > Primulina > Primulina huaijiensis. The sequence goes on along the minus strand of NW_027356117.1, from coordinate 507,481 downwards.
ATCATAAAGTATCTCCCTCATCATGGCTTGCCTGACATATGGCATGCAATATAATATAATAAAATGTAAAATATTTGTTTTATTTAATTAAAATTATTTCTACCTCGACCTATAATTATTTCGTCAAAAGTGAAAGATACAACAATTGTTAAATAAATTTGTACCATGCCCGTAGGGTGACTTGAACTGAAGATGATTAAGTCTTTTATGAGACGATTTTTTGGATTTTTATTTGTAATATTGGTTGACTTGATCTATAGTTATAAAAAGAAGAAAAATTTTTGTAATAAAAAATCATATTTTTTCATAAATTGAGTTAGATCGGATATTTATCTCATAATATTCACTCGTAAGTCAATCTCACACGAGTTTATGTGAACGAGATATATGTTCCAAAAAAATCAAAATAAGTGCGTGATATAATTGTGATGCTTGTACGTTCACACGCCTTCAAAATGGTACAACTCGCGTGCTTGAGAAAGCAATAGAATGAAGCAAACGCCAATCAATCAATGTGGTCCTTCCATACGAATCCTTTAATTTACTTCTTTTTTATTCGATTTTAGTCAATCATTATTAGCTTATAATTAAAGTGGATTCCACAAACTGCAACATGAAAATTACTGGTAAACAGAGTTAATAAATCATTTGTTTCTTAAAAAAAATTCAATTATATATATATATATATATATATATATATATATTTAAAAATTATGTTTAATATAAGATACTAGAAGGGTTCTCCAATCACAGTTATTATAATTGTTATTATTATTATTAGGGCAAAATGCAAATTTTCTCATTTATATATTTTTTTTTCAATTTCAGTATTTTATGTTGTCAATCAAAATTTTTTGTTTTTGCAGTTTTGGTTATCTTTAATTGAGAATACTGATGCCGTACTACACACGTGAGCATCACGTCAGCTTCGGATCTCATTTTGTATTTATACAAAATATGAATCTATTACTTTGTATATATCTGGAAAATAGCGTACGTTTGAGATGAACTTTGGATTAAACGGCTATTGATATGTATAGTAAGGTATAAAATGCATATAAAGCTTTAGAATCAATTCCATTTCACATGTTTGAAGAAGTGTTGAAATAATTAAAAATAAAATTTGAAAGTAATGGATACATAAGCTGGGCCTTTGGGGCAAATGAATATTGGGCCAAAATTTATCGATGGGCCGTATCAATTTTGTTCTTCATTTTCACTAATACCCATCTTTGCCGGGAACTTTGATTTGTCTATAATAAAACAATAGATTAAATTTTAAATTATATATTACTTATTTACACATTCACAACAATAAAGTACATGAATTTCAAATAATAATATTATTGTATGAAATTGAAATTCATCATAATTAACGTGAAATATTAAGAAATGGAGTTTATGGTCCTATTTTTCTAAAAAAAAAAAAAATACATTTGAAATTCATCGATCAAAACAAAATCCTATATTATTTAATAGAGAGATTTGTATTCACGAACTTGATTTATTTTCTAAAGAAATGTACATTTATCATAATCAACAAATCGTAATGATAAATTAAATCAAGATTTATCTACTAAAATTCAGCAAATAGTTTATTTTAAAGCTAAAACTTGTGTGAGACGGTTTCACGGGTCGTATTTTGTGATACGGGTCTCTTATTTGGGTCATCAATGAAAAAGTATTACTTTTTATGCTAAGGGTATTACTTTTTATTGTGAATTATCGATAGGGTTGATCTGTCTCACAGATAAAAATTCGTGAGACAGTATCACAAGAGATATACTCTTATTTTAATACAAAACGGAATGTATTAGATTTGGAAAGAACATTCGGACTAGCTTGAGAGAGTTCTGAATTATTTTTTGTGAATTTCAATTGTTTTTTAAAATCATAGCTTGAGATTGTATGTTTGTTTATGTTTGTGGGATTAACCTTTAGCAATTATTTTTGGTGAAATATATATTTATGAATCATAGATTTTGCCAACAATAGTGCAAAATTGGACTATTTTTTATTCACAAAACTTATGTGAGACGATCTCACATGTCAATTTTGTGAGACATATATTTTATTTGGGTAGCTCGTGAAAAAAATTATTTTTTATGCTAAAAATGTTATTTTTTATTGTAAAATTGAACAAGATCGACTCTTCTCACATATAAAAATATATGAAAACGAATAGACAGACCTTTTTAAGTGTTGTCTCTCACATCAAAGTTATGTTTGTTTTCGGTCAAACATTTTAAGTAACTAACTTTTAAGTAAGACATAATCTATCTCATTTTCAGAAGAAAAAAAAATTGTCGATATTGGGAATTAGCTTTTCCTCTCATTCATTCCCATTTGCCATCAAAACTCAGAAGTCAACAAGATCACGTAATATGCATTAATTGATTTGATGTAATCTACCAAATTACGTATAATCTTCATTAAAATTCATTATTCCCCATTCAAGGTGGTTTTTATATAAATATGTTCCCTCATGCTTAGAATTTCACCAACTTCAATTCAATACTTCCTTTTGCTTCGATTGCAAATGAAAATGGCTAATTGGACCACAATTAAAGTGTTTGTAACATTCTTCGTGTTGTTTTGCGCACTTCCCATGTACTTGTCCTCTCGTGTCCTATTGAACAAGGAACTCATGGATAACCAACAATTTCTTCGTAAACTTGGGGTCGATTTCTCCAATTTTAAAATAATGAATGGAGTTGAAAGGTTCTTGAGAGAACTCGATCCTCATCATCACTACTCGGAGCCGATCCCTCCCGGGAGTCGTGAGCCGATACCTCCCCGCAGAGGTGAGCCGATCCCACCCCGGTGAGCCGATTCCACCACGCAGTGGTGAGCCGATTCCACCCCGACAGTCGCTTCTAATGTAATGCTCATTGGTACATGCGTGGGAGATCGTAAATAGTATAATGTCCCCTCTCTTTCCAATGTCCCAAATTGTTCAATAAACATTGGTTTAAATATATCTTGGATTTGATTGTTAGTAAATCGGATCAGTGGATTATAAATCAAGATATGTAATTGAATTGACGGATTTGATATGAAAGATTTTTAAATACGTTAATTTCAAATAACTCAACCAACCGTTGTGGTGGATTTCAAATACACCCAATAAAGACGTCATTTGATATTCATGTTAGCTTTTCATTTATGTGAAAGAAATTTGGGGAGTGATGAGCATATGAATGAACTCTATAGACCAATTAGATAATTTATGCTTTTATTTGGGATGATTTTAAAAAATTTATGGAAATATGTTTTGTAGAATATAAATAAAAATTCACCATTAATACTTGATTTAATTTTTTAATAATTAAATCATAAACATTAAGTAATTAAATAACATTTCGTATCCATTTTTTTAAATAAACTATGCGAGCTATTAAGCTAAATGTTTTGATGTAAAATATATATAATCATCAAATTAAATGTATTTCGAACCGTGATACAATAAATCATTATTATCTCGAATAAAAGAAATAGCAATAAAGGCAAACATGTTATTTTTATTTCCAAATAAAACGAATATAATACTTTTATAGTAAAAAATCAGAATATAATATTAACTTTATAAATATAAATAAAATAAAATAGCCCAAAAAATTTGCGAAGATTTGCCGGAGCTCGCTCGCTTGGTAGAGNTTCAATAAATAAATCAAATATACAAAAAAATATTTTAATATATCGATCAATATACAATAAAATAATTAATATATTGGATCTGTCACCGAAGCTCCGAGGTACTATTTGCGGACGACCGAATCATCCCAATCACAATTTTTCCAATTTGTGTGATCCCAATGATTTAAAGTTTCTGCAATTGATTTCGACATTTCTTGTATTTTAATTTAAATATAAATAAAAATAAAATTATTATTTTTAGATTTTTATAAACATATTTTAGTTATGTATATGATATATTTATTGAATTATAATTTTATTAATATATATTATAATAATTTTTGTTGGAGAAATATGTAATTATGAATCATAGATTTTGTCGATAAAAGTGCAAAGTTGAAGTCATAGTCATATTATGTGATTTTGTTTTGACTTTGGAACCAGATTAGATACACAGTCATATTATCTGAATTGGGTTAATCTTTGACCATAACATGGGATTTATGTATCTTTAAGTAAATTAAGCATAACTCTAACTCAATTCAAATTACACCAACATTTGTCAAATAAAATTTGTCAAAATGGAAAGCTATTCAACGAATTAAAAAAAAATAATCAAAAGTCAACAGATTAATGAATAGATCAATTCTTTCAATTCCTATAATCTTCATTGAAGTTCAGTACTATTTCCCAATAAACATGGTTTTCATATAAATTAAACCAACGTCGACACTTCCTTTTGTCTCGGAAAATGGCTACTTGTACCAAAATCAACGTGTTCGCAACATTCTTCGTGTTGTTTTGCGCACTTCCCATGAATTTGTCCTCTCGAGTCCTATTGCACAAGGAACACATGGACAATCAACAACTTCTTCGTAAACTTGGATTCGATTTCTCGAATGTTAAAGCAAATATCTCACGTAAGAATGGAGTTGAAAGGTTCTTGAGAGAAGCACCAGCCGGACCCGATCCTCATCATCACGACTCGGAACCAGATCCGCCCCGTCGTCGCTTCTAATGTAATGGCCATCGATACGTGCGTGGGTCGGAAGATCATAAATAATAACATGTATCCGTTCGATTGGTTTAAAGAAATCTTGGAGTTGATTGTTAGTAAATTAAATTGGTCGATTATAAATTAGTATATATTTTTTTGAAATTGAAGTGATGAATTTCAAATACATCCGGTTATTTGAGATGCATCGATCAAATATCTATTTAGTCACTTGAAGATGTAGAGTCAATAATATAGACCGATCCATAAACAAATAGTTAGATAATATATGCTTTTGTTTGGGATGGTTATAAGATATTTATGAAAATATGTCTTCAGGATATAAATTAAAATTCATAATTAATACTTGATTTTATTTTTATAGACAAAAACTTGTGTGAGACTGTCTCATGTGTCGTATTTTGTGATACGAATATCTTATTTGGGTCATCCGTGAAAAAGTATTACTTTTTATGCTAAAAATATTACTTTTTATTATGAATATTGGTAAGGTTGACCCGTCTCACGGATAAAAATTCGTGACACCGTCTCACAAGAGACCTATTCTTTTTAATAATAATAAAATAATAGAAATTACGTCATCATTAAATAATATCTCGTATCCATTAACTTTTATAAAGTATGCGAGCTACATTAAATCTAATCAATTAGTTAAATTTATTTGAAGAGTGATACAAATTAAATTAAATCATGATTATCTCGAAAATAATAAAATAAATAACAATAAAAACAAAACAAATTATTTTTATTTCCAAGTAAAACGAATATAATATTTTTTGAATAAAAAATCGGATATAATAAAAATAAAATAGCCCAAACAATTAGCGAAGATCCGCCGGAGCTCGATTCGGCCGAGAGCAATGCTGTCCATGGTGGCTCCGAAATTCAATTCACAACTCAAATTCTTCCGCGCCTTCTCCTCTTCCACTTCTATCGAATTCCCACCACTACACGGCCACCCTCAGTGGTCCGGCCTCCACCACTGGCGGCGCAGCCCACTCAACGATCAGCGCTATTGGGGGCCTAATGGTCCAATTCAAGAACCCCGTGAAACTGAAACCGCCCCTCATTCTTTTCCTGCTCTCAATTCATGCGCTTCGTTAGCGGAAATGGGTGGGGTGGTTCTTTCCACTGCTGACCCCCTTATAAAAGCTAAGCTTTCTCATTTGGCTTATGCGAAATGGAGAGAGAAGGGTCTTCCCGTGGGAGTTTCTGATGCACCCCTCGTGCCTGCTCGCCCTACAAAACCACTGCTGGTAGTTGTTTTGTTCCATTTGTTATTTTTTGTTGTAATAAATACTTCATGTTTTAAAATTTTTGCCTTTTTTTCCCTGGTTATTTTGTTGTTAAACCCTTTAGCCACATTTAAGCTTGTCCTGATGCACATTAATTATTTAAACAGGACGGTTTCCAATCATATTTTACACCCAAGCAGTCCAGAGTTTCAGTTATAATTCTTAACAATCATCATTTTGCTTTATTTATTTTGTTTCGTGTTTTTAATGCTAATGTTGATTTAGTCAGTCCTTATGGAAATGATTGGTAATATTTAACTGTGATTGACTGATTGGAGTGTTTGGTTTGTATATGTTGGCACACTCAACTTCTTTGGTTCAGGTTTCCCCTAAAGAAATTCCTCCCCCCAAGAGCTCGGGTTTGCCTCTTAATGCGTATATGCTTCACAATCTTGCTCATGTGGAGCTAAATGCTATTGATTTGGCATGGGATACTGTTGTTCGATTTTCTCCATTCATGGAGCTTCTTGGAGAAGGGTTCTTTGCTGATTTTGCTCGTGTGGCTGATGACGAGAGCCGACATTTCACATGGTGTTCACAGAGACTGGAAGAACTTGGATTCAGGTAGTGATATATCAAACTCGGGAAATAAGGACTCTGGCTATTTCGCTAAACGTTGATTATATGTTCCTTTTCTGAGTAGCTATGGTGACATGCCTGCTCATAGCTTTCTATGGAGGGAGTGTGAGAAATCATCGGGCGATGTTACTGCACGGCTTGCAGTGATTCCATTGGTTCAGGTGCTCTCTTAGTTCCTCAACAGAATCATTATAACTGTAAACAATAACACTGAAACAATAACATTGATTTGCTTGATCACATGATAAATCTTTTGCCTGTTTTAATTTCATGGGGTAGTTTGCTAGTTCCTCTAAGTCAGTCAAGCTTCAAACGCTTAAAAGAACTAACTTTTGCAGCTGACTTTTGATGTTGTTTGTATTCGATACTTTTGAAAACAGTGAAGCAAATATTCCATATCTTTGTTTACTTAGAAACGAATGTTTTTGTCTCAATTGTAGGAGGCTAGAGGATTGGATGCTGGGCCTCGACTTATCAAAAAGCTGATAGGCTTCGGAGATCACAGGACTTCAGACATTGTTGCGAAGATTGCTGATGAAGAAGTCGCACATGTAGCAGTTGGTGTTTATTGGTTCGTTTCAGTCTGCCAAAGAATGTGTCGCACCCCTTGCTCTACTTTCAAAGGTTTGTGTCTGTTCTCTCTAAATACTATTTATTCTGGACTTTCTGTGGTACACCTCATCCGGTGAGTCGTAATAGTTATCGTAGGTTTTATACGGGTCTTTCAAGATTCATCCGTAATCAAAAGACAGTCAATTGCACTCACCACCTTTTTGTTGGAAAATAAGAGATGTTGAGGGCATTCTCTCTAACTTTCTCTTGATCATCTAACAGACATTCTGGATGAATATAACGTGGAGCTAAAAGGGCCTTTCAACTACTCAGCTCGTGAGGAAGCCGGTATTCCACAGGAATGGTAAGGATTAATAATCTTGGGTGAACTATATCTATGAGTTGGGAACATATCTCTGGGCTCTTCAAGTACCGTTGAATTCAAAAATCCGTCAGACTAACTATGTTACTGTGTTTTCTAGGTATGATCCGTCATCGACCACAACCAAAGTGGAGGAAAACAGCAAACTTTCTGAAGTATGCCATTCTTATTAGTTAGGTCGAATTATGTTTGTTTACCGGAAGAAACGTGCTTTCGAGGGTCTTTTCCAAAATTTGGCTGGCATGTGATTCCCTAGTGAAACATTATTGCAGGTATACGACAGGCTTTCTTGCATAATTTCTATGGAACAAAGAAATTCAAGTTTGGACAGAGAGATATAAACAATGATTGTGATGGATTGGACTCTGAAATTGCAAGAATAGATGTCTGAATGTCATTCTTGATGGCATACTGTTTTACAACACGAGCATTGGAAAAATGTACGTAGTTGGTCGCAGGAGTCGAGATCTCACTCTCCTGGAACGATCAGATGAATAATCATTGTATGTAATCTGTCGGGCGTTACAAAATGGAATTGTATGCTCTTGGTCCCTCAAGTTTAAGTGATAAAATGCTAGTGACTCATCTCCCCGTTATCAGAAACACATTTGGTCACCCACGGTTGGGCTTTTAGAAAAAAAAATAGAGACATGTGGGTAAGATTGCTTCATTCTGGTGATTATAATTAGAGTCTGTAATTATATGTATTTCAAATAATCTAAATCAAGTTGTATTATAATCATCATCATTCAATCCTTATGTGACATTGACGGTAATTCAGAGCAACAAAAGTCAAATTATATGACTTTTCTAAAAGAGAACCATTCGAGATTTTTAGTCTCTGTTTTTAAAGATTTTTTTACCCTACATAGAGAATACAATTTACGTGTATATATTTTAAACTACTAGTATTCAATTTATTTTCAGAGCCAGGGACACCCCCCAAGCTGACACGCAGTAAGGTTTGGATAATAATTGTGATGTATTACGATGAGCTGTTCAAATAAACAGCTTATGTCGATCGGGACTCGGGCATCATCTGCTGACTTTTTTTTATTTATTTATTATAATAAGTTTTTTTAGTTCGAGGTAATATTATGAAAATATAATTGGATTTAAAAATAATATGTAGACATGGGAAATTAGATTACATATAAATAAATTGTTAATGATATGATATTTTTATTAGGTGTTTTTGTAAGAATTTATTTTATTAATAACAGATTACGTATGGAGATGAATGTTATCTAGAGATGAGTATGATGAAATTTTCAGTGTTGCTTGCTTAATCTATAAGCCATTGAACGTGGCTTTTAATTGTCGCTCCTACTCGTAAGACATGACCAAAAACGAGAACAAATCCCAATTATATAAGCCCCCTTAGTTTCACCGGGGAATTTCAAGAAATAATAACAAGAACCCAGGAAGGAATTTGAAGTTAAGTCGTTCTCTCTTCAGAAGATCGTAGTATGTGTTGCGATGGGGATTGCAGGCCTTTGGGCTTCCTATTGGGTCTTCCCTTTGCGTTTCTTTCCCTACTCGTCTCCCTCGTCGGTATACTCGTCTGGATTGTCGGGTGAAGTCCCTTAGCTTCTTTCTAAATTTTTTGATGATCACTGTATCATGCTCTGTTTTTTGTTTTGTAATTCCAAATATATTTATTGATTCTGGATTTGTTGTGTTGATCGTGGAATAGGTTGACGTTGAGCTGCATATGCCCGTGTTGCTTGTGCGTGACGGTTCTGGTGGAGTTGGCGCTGGAGCTCATCAAAGCTCCCATTCATGTGATGGAGTGGTTTACTTCTAAAATCCCTTGCTGATATTTTTTTCGTTTTTTCCTTGTATTGGGATCGTTCTTATTATTGATTTCTCGTTGATTTTTTTAGCCGACCATCTGTTTGTTTCCTTCTTGAATTACTGCAACTAGCCCCACTGCTACTCGATTTTCTACATGTATTTTTTCCTCCTCCTAATGGTATAATTGTCGCTCTTTCCTGTCGAAGTTAAATCTTTGTTGAGAGAGAGAGAGAGAGATAACAATATCCGTAAGCAATGTCAACGATAATCATTATCTCCACGATAATTGTGAGAAAATCATGGACTCTTAGTTATTCTTTGTAACTAAGACTTGAAATATTTCTGATCAACTAAAGTAAAGTTAGCTATGCTTTCTTTATAAATACAAAATTATATTCCCTGTTCAGCACTATACTATTTTACAGCAATACAAAAGCATCCGAAAGGGGGACTTCCGAGATATGAACTTGATCTAAATCCCTTCTCCAGCTCCACGATATAGTTCACCATCTCTATCCTTGGACCCACGATCCTTCTGTTCCAGAACTTGAATTTGGTACTGCCCAACAAGTAGGTCCTTAGTTGTCTGCCCAATTTCCACTAAAGTTTCGTCAATGGCCTGAAAGACGCCGCGGCCGCCGTTTCAAATGTCGCTCCATCTCTCCCTATGTGAAACCAAACGTCAATTAAGCATACACATAAATAAATAAATAGATGAGAATGATAATAAACTCAAAAGCTCACTTTAAATACATGAGATTAATAATAAACTCAAATGCATCAAGTGAGCATAGAGAAACTGGTTTGCCTTCTCCTGCGAGGCTTTCTTTGCTTCCAAATCTTTCTTGGCATCTACTTTCTTCCTACCCGTAGTATCTGCCGCTTTTTGTTCACTTGCCACCACCGCATCCTTACAGCCGCCAGTTTCTCCCCAGAATAGTCCACCACAGTCTGTCCAGCACCAGCAACCTTATCCTTGGCGGCCAGAGTCTTCTCCCCTGTGTACCCTGCGACGCTAGATGTTACCACGGCCACTGTTTTGGTGGCCCCCGCCACCTTCTCCAGAGTATAATGGGTTGCCCCCAAACCAGCCGCAACTGCCTGATCCTTAGCCTCTGCGGCTACTTTCCCAGCATACCCTGCAGCACCTTTTCCACCTTCCACTGTAGCGTCTTTTGCAGCCTCTGCTCTGTCTCCAACATAGCTTGCAACATTTTTAGTGGTGTCCACTGTCGTATCTTTTGCTGCCTTGGCTTTATCAACCGCGTATCCAGTAGCAGACTGGCCTGTCGAGACAAAAACATCCTTTGCTCCCACCGTCTTCTTCACTGTATAATCCTTGGCCTGCTGGCCCTTTTCAACTACAGTTTCTTTCAAAGCTCCACCTTTGGATGAGAAAGAATCCTTTGCCTCCATCGCCTTCTGCGAGTTATAATCCCTGGCCTGCTGGCCCTTTTCCACTGTAGTGTCCTTTCAAAGTTCCACTCTTGTCGGCAATATACCGACCTCCAGTCTGAATTCCTTGAAGAGCATTGTGCTTTCCATGACCAGCTGATTCTTTTGTTTCCTGCACAGCCGAAGCCCCTGATTCTTTAGCCTTCTCGTATCGCTCCTCTGCAGCATTGATTTCCTCCATGAAATTCTGTTGAGCCGTAGCCCTCAATTTCGAGACATCCTCCAATGACGGCCCCTGTCTCCCTTCTCCTTCCCTTGCTCATCTTCCCTTCTTTCAAGTCCCCATTTCTTGCCTTCTTCAGCCTTGGTTTCTCCAACTCCAACAGGAAGAGTCTCGTACTGGTGCACTTTTTCCGCTGATCACCACTGTGGCGTTTTAGCCTTTTCAGCTAGAGACTCGAATTGAGTTCTCATTTTCGGAACCACATCCTTCTCCACCTCTATGTTGCGTTTATAATTGACATCGTCCTTTCTCACTTGCACCGAAGCCATCGTCGAGCTATCAAAGACACTTCCACCGTCTGTCTATTATCTTGGTTTTTCGTTGGGCGAGTAGTGAAGAGTGATAACAAACCAGAAAGATTGTTGCTTGACATTGGCTGCCGTGATAAAAATTAAACGGGAGATTGCCAGGTGGTGAGATATAAAGCAACAAAAGTCAGTCCAGCAGTCGAAATACCCCTAAGGACTGACACGTGTCCCAATGACTGAAGTATGGGTTTCCATGTTCCTATCCTGATGGCTGATTTCATGGGGTAGCATTAAAGGTTAAATATTTATTTTATCAGTCCTACTTTTTTAATTAGTAAGATTACATAAGAACAAGTTTCATAATATAGGATTGTCTTGTGGTTGTTCGTTTGTTGAATAAGGTTGTTTTCGTTATTTTAATTTAAAAGGTTGTGGTAAAACCTAATAGTTGTGTGGAGTACGCCTGTGATTTCTACACAGATCGAATGACAAGAAACATAGCTGCTAAAACTTTACAACGGTATGGATGACTCGATTTCGTAGATCTTGTTCGAAAGCCAACTATTCATTCCATGTGACTCAGGCAATGCCAAATCAATTCATAGATTATTACAACACAAACACATGAAAAATGGAAATAAGAAAAATGAAATCCCTATGATAAAATTAATTTGCACTTACTAAGTAATTCAATCATATATATTCAAGTAAAGAGGGCAGTGTAGAGCAGCAGATTCCAAGTATCCGGCAATCCAGGGAGGCACCAGTGGCTGCAATCCAAGCCATTATGCAGCCCGTAGTAAACGGGGTGCGCATCTTTTCGATACTGCGACAATAATGTGATATCGAGTAAATACACAGGTTTCTTGATTCGGCTCAGCACTTTGTTCAATACTACTGCAGCCATCGGGGTTCCTGCTGGATATTTTACTCCGAAAAATGGTTGTGTTTCTCCTACACATGTCTTCGATGGCTCGTTCCAATCCTTTCCCCTGAGAATTTTCGATTTACATTGCATTATAATATACGCGATGAAGCTTCACTCAATCATATTAAGAGAGGAATGCTTACACATAATGCATGGGGGAAATTCCTTGGAAGAAGACTTTAGTTTTGGAAGGATCAATGTTTTTGTTGACCCATCTTGCCCAAGTTGTCATCCCTTTATAATACGCAATCAAACGGTTCATATCTTTGATCAATTTCCCTCCCTCTTCCATATAATCCCATCTGCAATATTCAAGACCAAACTATATATATCAAAGAAATTATGCCTTTATACAACAAATTCATCAGTAATCAGGAAAACATTCAAACAATCATTGTTACTTCAAACGGAACAAATGTTTGTTTATTTGATCATTATATCAACAAAATTTCAGTTTTAATCGTATAGATTTCAATTTTTGTTAAATTTTGCATGGAGATCTTACGGCTTAGAACTTCCGGTGTGGGTCCACCAATGCCAGGAGTTGAAAATCAACACGTCCATACCTCTCCATGCATCGCCATTTTTAATTGAATCAAGCTTCAGAACTCGACCCGCTTGTTGGCTCTCCAAGTCTGCTAGGTATTGAGTCCGATGAAGTAGCAAATTTACCCCATAATCCTGTATAAAAATTTAAATCTAGTCGATGTTAATATTTTTTTTAGGTGCTTCTGACATTGCAAGCAAATAACACTTGTATAAATTCCGATCGAGAAAAGTGGCACTTCAGTTTAATTTCTCCATCAAACACCCAAAATTAAGCAAGAGGAAACACTGAACAGAGGGGGGTATGAACCATTAGACGACTTTGCTTGTATACCACCACAGCTCAATCAACATCCCATAGTCAAATTTATTCTAATTTGGACCAAACCCCACTCCACGTACCCGTCCCTAGCTACGTGGATCGGCTTTCCCGTTCCTACATCCTAACCACGTGTAGCGAGATATATATATCTATATCTATATATACACGAGAATTAAACCCATGTGTCTGATGACAAAAAAATGTATCGACCATTATTGGACTTGATGTAGCCACCCCAATTCTTGCCTGTCTTCTCATTCAAAAAATAAAAATAAAATAAAATAATTGATTGAAGGGGAAGTTGGTGAAAAATCCTCAATCAAAATATTTTTTTGGGTTCACTCCCTACCCACAAAATTGTGGTACTATATCATACAAAATATGGTACACTTCATGTGGAAATGTGGTACATTTCATGTCGAAATGTGGTACTAAAAAAGTACCCAAAAACCGAACAAAAAAAATCGACGGCTCAGAACTGAATGCTAATTTCCCGTTGATTGAGCGCCAAAGTATTATATATTTAGTAAGATATTTACATTACGTTACCTTGATATGTTTGATATTCCAACAACACTGATATTGAAGGTCGATTTCATAATTAATGATTTTGAATCAATTATCAATCTAAAAGTCAAAACTGGCGTCTAATTAAAATCAAACTCTCTCGACTATTTATGTTATATATAAACATTTAATCATATGATAAATTAAGAGGATAAATATATAATTTTGATATATGGTACATGCATATTGTATATTTATGTAAGCATTGTTGACATGACATTTACTTATTTGATCTATAATTTTGATATGATGAATGTGAGTGACACTTCAGTGATTCTCATATACATCTTCAAATAAGTATGCAATATATCAAAACTGAATAATTATATTGGTTGAATTGCAAAAGTGTGCAATTTGTCTCATCTGAGGAATTATGCCACACCAAGGAGTATAGGTGACAAAAAAAATTCTCAGTGTAAGAGATTTTAAAATTTTAAATGCGGGTCTTACCTTTTCATATAAAACTAAATTACCACACATTTTTTAGTGACTTATTTAATGTAAAATTAATTTCGTAGAGAAAAAAAACTAGAAATTTCATATTGTAGTTACTGAAATGATTATTATATCACACAATAAAGGCACACACCCGACATTAATTTGGCAGTAATCCAATTATTATTCCTTTGGTACTACCTCCTGACAAAAGTAGTAATGTTACATATATGAATATATATTGTTTTTGAAATTACAAATTTATCTTAAATATATTTTAATTTCAAAAATATATTTGAGATAGTTTTGTAATCTCAAAAGCAATGTCTAATGGTGTGTGTAACTCTCATTGTACATGTAACATTTCTATCAAATATAAATTCAGACTCGATTTCAGAATTAATTATGATTCTTCACCTAATGATGAGTTTTTTTTTTTTTGTGTTACATTATAAATATGTTTCTTACATGTTATGATACCATGATTGAAGGACTCAAAAGCAACAGCATATTCATAATACAAACTGGTAACTTTATACCTTGCCATAAGGGAAAAGGAAAACACATGCATGCACTATGCAAAAGCCAAGTCATTATTTTTATTTTTTTGGGATAAATTTGATTTAAAGGTATCTCGACTTTAAGTGGAGCAGTGGATAACAGAATCTCCAAAATGAAGATAAATGTTCTCTAAAGTAACAAAGAATAATCAAAAGAGGATAGAAAAGGATATTTCGTTTTTGGAAACACGATTTTATATATTTTCCATTGATTCATAACGATTCTTCTACATCCTGGTTTGTGATGTCCAGTTAGTTTCGGAATAATTCGAACCCTTTTTTTATTTTATTTTATTATTTATTATAATGGAGTTGGAAGTTTTTACAATAACATGGATCGAACTCACGTCTCTTACTAACTTAAACCTGGCCTGGTTTTCTATGCTCACAAAGGTAAAGTCTTGTTTAAAGCGAACAGAGTTTCCCGAATTAATGTTTATTTTCTGTGCTGAAGTTTTTTGATTGTCGGAATAAGTTATGAAATCATGATTCAATCAATGGAATGAATCTACACAAATTGTCAGATGAGTCTACGTTACACCGAAAATTCTACACTAGATGTGTTTGTATAAGATGATCGGCTCATATTTTTTATTTTCAAGTGATGGGTCGACCGATCATCTTATACAAAGCAAAAACCAGAAAATCTGTTCTCGGTGTAACACAGACTCACCTGTAAATATTAAAAAGTTAGCATAAGAATCAAAATTTACCAGAAAAGTGAGCTGAGCTAGGCCTTCTCTTTTGAAGAGTGATGTCTTAGCACTAGGTACCGATGAATGAATCATGCAACTCAATGACTGCCACATATTGAAGCTCAGTGAATCCCCAACAAACATGATCTTCTTCCCCCTCCATTTCTCCAAGAAATTCACTCCATTAAAACTGAAATTCATTCAACTCATTTAGTTAGCACAATTCAAGAATATGGAAAATAAAATTAGAAAACAAAGCAAAAGTTACACAATAATTAAACACTCTTTTTATATACTGTTCAAGAAAGATAAAACAGACTGCGATTAAAATTATTCGTGAAATTCGAAATGTTCTGTAATGTTGCAGCAGCCTGCTGTTCTGGTTAACTTTTGCCCAGTTACCCGTTCAAGTTTCTCCCTTTGATCAAATATTGGATCACATCTGTGATTATGGCGCGGGGAACGGAGAGAGTACTGGTATTATAATTTATAGCTTGTTACGTACCTCGGTAAGTTGCAGGAGAAAGGCTGCCATCTATATTTCAGGTACTCGCGATCAGGTCTCTTGTACTTGAGGCAGTTGAATTCGTCGTCTATAAATGGACAAGTCGAGAAGTCATAAAGAGGATAGGAGGCATCGTAAACCCATTTTCCCTGGAAAATGTTGCACCCTCCGGCCAGCTTTCTGCCGACCCCGGCGGAGGTGGTGGTGTTGAGGTATTCCTTCGCCGTCGTCTCATGTGAAAACAAGAAAGCTGCTACAAACAGGGCTTTTAATAGAAACAAAACCATGTCGNATTGGTGCTAATTATTAGTGCAGAAATGTCCATTATTTCCACTACCTAGCTGTGATTAAAACCACTTGAATCTGGTATTGTCAAGAACGGGACAATAGAACATGATTCATTGACGTCTTTTAATTTGTAGCTTCAAAAATCGAAAATGGCAGACATCTTTTGGTGGATCACCATCTTCCATGTGCCAACCTTCAAATATATATATAACAAGTTTTTATATGTAATTTTATTGAAACATTTATAGAATTTGTAATTTCGAATACACAATAACAATAATAATAATAATAATAATAATAATAATAATAATAATAATAATAAATCCGAATGTGTAATCTTGATTTATAGTCTATGAAAATGAAATTAATGAAAAACTAATCCGGGAAAAATATACAATTAATGACAAATTTATTGATAATTATATCGAGAAAAGAGTTTATTATGACTTAAATGGCTGCTACCATGTGATATAGATCACTATGCAACATCCTCCCAAAGATGACGGGCAGAGATTTGGACCCGACCTTATATTTTCAGAAATCAACTTTGTCTAATTATATTTCAATATATAATATGATCAAGTTTTCGTTTTATTTCTTTTAATCCATATGTACATGGTCTATTTAAAAATAATCATACTTTCGCATACTCAAAAAATAGTCTTTTTTTCAAGAATCTTTTGGTCTAGTGACAAGACTGATACCTCAAGATCCAAATAGTAATAAATTTTTTAAAAAATTAAAAAGATCAATTGCGACTTTCGCAAGTCTCGTTGCGACTACTTGAATCGACTATTGTAGGGTTGAGGTGATGAATAATAGGCTATTTTGTTTCATCAACGATGTTGCCAACGAGGAACTATCATAGTAACATAAACTTTTAAAATAAATAATTTCTTATAACATAGATAAAATAATAATACTTCAACCATATGAATATATGGTCATTTGATTATATAATAATTAATAAATGAATTTCATATAAATATTAAATAGTGACATGTTTGGCATTTCCAATATCGATAAGGTTTGATCAGTGTAGGGACTACCACTTTAGAAACTTGTGTAAAAATTTATGCATGGATGCTATTGGAAACACGAGTCTTTTCCATATTCGAAGAAAAACAATAAAAATTCAAGATTTCGCAAAAAAAAAAAATAATAAAAAGAATTTCTAAAATATCTACTCCACTTCCTCACCTAATTCTCAGCAGACAAGGCGTATTTTGCCCCCTTTTGGCTTTTAAGTATTTTTTTTTTTAAAAAAAAAACAGAGAAAAAAAATACATGTGAAAACAAAATAGGTGCCTATTTTTATCGTACGGTTTGTTTTAATTATTTTTTATGCTTTTTAAAATATATTTGGGATAAAAAAAAGTTAGAAATATACTTCTATCAGATTGTGTAATGAATAAATTTTGTAGTCAATTAAAATATTATTTTTTTATTACGAATATGAATTGGATCGACCAGTCTCACATGACCTAATTCACACCTAATTATTTAGGTCTTGCATCCTATTGCCAAAGAATAACAATAAAGCCGAAATTTCCACGAGGTATATACATATTTTTTTCCCATATTTAAATTAAATATTACCAAATCTTCCAAGGATTTTGATTTAAGACCTCATATTGCATATGAATAATTTAATTAATTTTCTTGATTAAGATATAAATAATTCAATATTGCGTGATGCGGGTTAAATTTCTTTGAGTGAGGAGCATATAATATTTCACTTTAATAAAATAATTGTAATTTGGAATTATACTTTTGTCACCTCATATGTGTCAATAATAATAATAATAATAATAATAATAATAATAATAATAAGAAACCCTACAAGAAATTGGTTACGGCCCCCACACTACAAATTGATAATAGATTTTCACGGTTAATTGCATTCGAGATTTCTTCTCCATGGTTTAGTTTGGACTTTTCTTCGAGAAATGACACGAATTATTAAGTATATATTACATTTCTTTCTCATTTTTCTATAAAAATTGATGATTTTTTTCCAGCTATAATTTATATTATATAGTAATAGAAGAAAAAATGCACACAAATTGTTGCCATAGGCAAGAATAATACAGAAATTGGGCGGAGTGTAAGTTACGTGTAGCTTTCTTGTTATACTAAAAATAAAATTGGAGCTAAATTATGAGATTGCTCTCAATTAATGTTTCTTTAAATTCTGAAAGCAATTTTAAATATAAAAAAACAAACTGGTCATACTAATTTTCATTTGTATTTTTTTAATACAAACGAATGTAATATTCAAGAAAATTTCTTTTTTTTCTAACAAAAATTTTATAATAAGTCTTTTGTGAGATCAGTCGATCCGATCCAATTATACATTGAGAAAAAGTGATACTTTCGAAATTAAAAGTAATACTTACTCATGAGTCGAGTAAGATATGATTTTTTTTCTTCAGATAATTAAATTATATGAATACATGATAGTTGTGATGATTACTAATCATATTAATAAATATGAGCAGCTTAGAGTAACTTATTTGTAGGATCTTGATTTATTTATTTTCATATAAAGTGAAAGTATCTCTCCCAAATTATAAAAATAAACTATTTTTATTTCATAAAAATTATTATGAAAACTATTTTTAGTAATTTTTTATCTAACAACCGTATCAGATTCATTTTTCATATTTTTAAAAAAATATGTATGACGGATCAACCCTACCGATATTCACAATAAAAAATAATATTCTTAACATAAAAAATAATACTTTTTCATGGATGACTCAAATAAGATATCAATTTCATAAAATAAGATCCGTGAGATCGTCTCACACAAGTTATTGTCTTTTTTAAAAACACTACAGCCTGAGTTGATTTGGAATGAATTGGATTTCAAGAGTCGGTGCTCAGATTATATATTCTTGTCGACTCATGCACATTCAACTTAGTCGCAGAGATTGCAAATTCAGTCACAAATTTTATAAATAAAAATTAGAAGCAAACATTAAGGTTAGTTAAAGTTGATTGGGTGCGGAGCAACTACGTACGTCCATCCCTGCAAAATATTTCAACAAAATATTGCGACGAACCGTCAGACTCAGGAAGGAAACATACACGCGAATCATCAAATATAAACAGCCTTTACATATTATGTTTGTTGGTGATTTCGAACACTAGGGAGAGAAGCTTACTCGTCTCATGATTATATGTTCGATCGCGATACATTTTACTTACCACGCGGGCTGTTATTGATATGATAGGCATCTTCAGTAATAGTATAGACAGAAAGCTTAATTTAACTTACAGATACTATATGTTTCTACAAAAGCTCCCACTCAGACTCCAAAGAATCGTGATTCGTTATTTTTTGTTTCAGGTCAGATTCCATAGAAAGAGCAGGAATGCTCTCCTCTGGATTGTTTTTTCCACCAAAATCCTTGTGCAGTTCTTTCCTAGTCAGCCTCAGTTTTGATGAAAGAGCATCACGGATCTTTTTCTGCAAGAGATCAAGATCGTCAAACATGCATTCATTGAAAAGAAACAAATAGTGAAGGCAGAGAGCAAGAAACCTTGTACGACTTGTGTTTTCGGTTTCCTAGTGAAACAAAATCGAGATTGCCACCTTCAACGAAGATACATGTTTCTTCCAAGTTTGACACTTCAAAAGCCTCGAAGGTTTCAATGCTCGGTTCAGCAACTTCTTCATTCTGGATCACTTCCATGTCAAAGATATCTAAACGTGTGGTAAAAAGAACTCGGTAAAAGAATTACTTTCTATGAAATTCTACCTACCTAACTTTACTCGCTACCAAGAATTTGCACTATGTTATAAATTAGCCAGTCGATTCTAAATGCTTTGTCTACCAGTAGAGAACTTCAAAGACACAGATAATAATACCAATCTCTGAATGATTAGATTCACGTACCTTTGTTAGACAGCACAACTTCCTCGACAGGAAACCCAACATTGCAGGTACTACTCCTTATATCTGAAGATGACTCAAAAAACGAGTCATTCTTTTTGGCTGTGTCTGAAACAAGAAAATGAAAAGGTGACTTAACATGCGTTTTTCCCCTTAATACCAGAATAATAGATGATAGCCACTCTCTGATATATGTAAGTGTCATATACCTTCATCAGATGTCGTAACCTTTTCACCCACTGATTCAGTGTCGCAGGCATTAGTTGTATTACTCAAGCCCGTCTGAGAAATTAAAGGGTCGTTCACGGGTGTACCTGCCAAGGAACAAAACACCGTACATAAAAGAAGGATGTAATATAGAAATCATATGTAAATGAGCATAAAGTACCAAGAGATGAGGTACACTCAGACTCCTCTTTCTTCTGCCTTGCGGATCCAGCTGATATAAGTTTGTCTGTAACAGAGGACTTGATTTTAGCATCAGAAACAGGCGAACTTTCTTTCACTCGTTCAGGATCACAGCTTTCAACAGAGTCTGAGGATGATTTTAAATTCATGTCACTGGAGGCCTTCATATGACTTCCACTACCAGCACATGATGCACTCTCGCTGCTACCAAGCCCCAACGAAGAAGCTGCTGGACTCGCTACTTTTGAAGGCCGATCAAGCTGTGAAATCCTTTTGATTCCAATGGGACGTCGGTATACTCCCAATTTCTTACTTTTTGAAGAGCACAAATCAGAGGATGTATTTTGAACCAAAACTCCAGAACTGAGAGGAGGTAAAATTGTATCAGGGATTGCTTCATCTTCAGTTTTTATCTTCTTCAGCTCTCTTGGGCTGTCCAATAAGAACGATTTTGGCTTCTTACTAAGATCAGTGTGAGCATAAGGGTTCAGAGATAAGTCTCCAGCAGCAACTTTCACGGGATCTACACAAGATGATGGCAGTAAATCTAGCATTACTTCAGAGTAGAATTTCTTTACACTCGCACCGACTTTCTGTGCCTGATTTTCCACGTATTTGACAGTATCCTGTAAAAAATGATAAAAAAAAAAAAATCCAGTCCAATCAAATATCGTAATAGCATTATTTATTGAGAATTTGAAGCAGAAGAAAAAAAAGTAACTAAAACCTAGACACAATTGCAGCTGTGCATCAAAAAGATGCAGCTTTATCACCCAAAACAAACAAAATGAAATAGGTGTGGTGTGTCTTTGCATATTGATCAAATACTTGAGGGAAAAAAAAAAAAAGCCACGTGCAGACAAATTATGCAGGATGGCATGTAGTTCTGCTTCTGTATTGAAAACTACTTTTCTGATAGAAGTAAATATATCAAAAGGGGTGCAAGGAAAAGTATACATCATAAATTTAATGAAATAATTTTTACAATCCAAGGTGAATTTGTACAAAAATTAATACAGTTGGATAATCAAAAGATATATCAGATCAAGGACAAAAGTACATTAAAGAACCAACAATGCATCCACAGAAAAATGCTCTTTCCAGTCAATTTATATTTAGGGGAAGGACAATGCCTCCAGAATCTACACATTAGAAACTTGATGCGTAATATCATTTGAAGGTAAAACTTCACAGCAAAAGACGTGTTGAATACAGACAAACACGGACTGAACTTTTACTCGACTCAAAAGGCACCTCCTGCTTTCCTGCAACCAACTAAAAGGCCAAGAAGTATCAAGGTTTATTTGTATTAAAGGAATATACATATTTGAAGCCCAAACCCATAGCATAAACTCGTCTTTCAATACCAAGTATGTATGAAATTTAAAAACAAACAAACAAAAGAAACAATATCTAGGAACTAAACAGAAGCAATGACAAGCATCTAGAACATGCAACTCAATTTACAGCATAAAAGATAAAACAGGAGTAGTTAGTTACCTGGTACATAACCTCTTCTACCTCCAAACACATAGCCTCAAATTTTTGGTATACATCACCAGCCCAGGCTACACCTTTGAAATCCATAGCAAAACAGTTTCCAAAGTCAAAGTTCAGGTAATTCAGCACTCAACTGCAAGAATTCGACTAAATATCAGCTAATATGGTTTGTTGATTTTTCCGTACAACAGCTAGTTTGGAGTTTCATTCCAGTAAAAATATGAAGCCATAACACCAATGCAGATACATATCGCTATCTTAACAAATTTTCAACAACGTAATACATGTATTAGGAGGAAAAGAAAGAAGGATGGACAATTTGTAATTCGAAGGACAGCAAAGCATAAAAAGAATAAAACAGCGAAATGTTCTCTTCACAAGTCAAAACTCAAAGGAGATATATCCAATAAGTTAGATTCTTTTAGACGAGGTGCTAATTGTTTTCTGTTCTGTTAGTTAATCGTCTCTTTCCTTTATGCAAAACAAGATATATCCCATAAGTAGATTAACTCTTGGACTAGGTGCCAATTGTGTAAAACTCTGTTCGTTAATCATGGTTTTTCTTTAATTCAACAGTAAGACACGAAAACTACTTTCTAAATACCATTATAGAACAGAGATTGGGCATACTTGAAATTATAGTAAGCTCAATAAATACAGCTTTGACATCAAGGAAGAGTGCGGAAATTTTGTCGTGGTTGGATCGCAAAATCAAATGTAACTGGTTCGACCCAAACGGTCTTAACATTTAATTAATCGGACAAAAGAGTATAAATTGTGGCAAGAAGCCATTCGCGTGTAAACAAAAAGAATGACGTGATAGCAATTCCGCAAGCACCCGATCAAGAAATATTTTCAGCAAAAAATGGATCAAACATAAATTCATTATTGCATGGGCTCAAGGACAAGAAGAAAACGGAGAGGCAAAAAATCAACCTGGAAGCAACCAAAAAAAAAAAAGGAACCACCTAGGAGCAGATTAAGAAAGAAGAAATACTAAATTCCCTGCAAGTTAATATCGCAATTGCCAATAAACATGAAAACACGGGAAGAAAATATCCCCGCAACATTATTGCAATAGGCGCATAACAAACAAGAAGACATCCCCAAAGAAGGATTTTACTTTTTTGAAAATGCAAACTACTAACATGAGAAACATGACAAGAACACTTCTGAAGAAGGACCCTCAGCACATAGCTCGAGTATAAACTTAGAAATCCCTACATACCATTGAAACACGATCACTTCCAGACGAAAATTCCGATTCAAAAAGGGAACTTTTTAAGAACCCTTTTCCTGTCATCGGAATATGTTCTTTCACAAATCAACTTCGACTGACATAGAATAAAACTTCACACACAAAGCCATTAAACAGTTCCTCTATTTCCAAATTAAGGTTTTTAACCTAGCCTAAACCGTAATCAAACCAAATTTCAAGTAGAAGTAATCCGAACCCATGAGTCAACCATCAATCTCAAAACAAGACCAAACTCCAAGCCTGCACCCCAATTTTCATACCTTTTACGAAAACCAGATTTTTACTCCACCGAAAAAAAAACCCAACTCAAAATATGGATAAGCAAGACGGAAAAACGCAAAAAACACGCGAAGAGCGGCTTTTATATAATTAAAAGGACGATCAAAAGCATACAAGTCAACAAGAAAATTTATAATATATAATCAGTAAAAGGTAAAGCAGCAGAACTTACGAACTGATGAATCAGAAATGACCCCAAAGGAAGAAAACAGGATCAATTATACTAAAGAACATGAATAAACAATTAAGAACAAAAATGAAAAATAAAAAATAAAAATACAACGGAGATAGAGAGATGGAGAAGGGTTGAGTAGAAGGAAGAGAGAAACGTAGAGGTGGAGTGCATCCTGTTAGCTTCGGGCATGCGATCTCGACACGTGTACAAGAATTAGCTTTGACTCGTTACTTCGTCTTATATTTTCCTTAACTCTTTCTTATTTTTCGTAAATTGACCGTAAACAATGTCTTTGGCAATAAAAAATAAATAAATAACTAAAAAGTATGAATAAAAACATTTTATTAGGCATTATTAATAATTGTATTATAAAGCTAGTGTACAAGCACACCTGATAGTATATATAATAAGATATCGTTTGGTACATCGGACAAGAAAAAGATTGATAAATAATCCACGTTTGATATTTTTTTAGGAAGCTAGTGATATTATCATGAGTCTGTGATAAATAATTTTATACAAAGATAAAATATTCATTTTATTAGATGCGATAATTTTAATTTAATGATAAAAACACTACAAATGACTTAATTATCCTCAATATATAAAAATGGTTTGGTTGGATTTAAGACTAATTAGTATATCACATCCTGTATATGATCAAGTTCTAAATTAGTATCACTAGATGATAATTATATAAATGATTTTTATAAATATGTGCTAATAGGTAGAAATTAAAATCAAATTAATATTTTTATTTATTTTTATATATTATATAATATGATAATTATATAATTGAACTCGAGATAATTATATAAATGATTTTTATAAATCTTAATAAAATTATTGGTATCACTCGATTAACCTTAAAAATTGATATTTGATTTGACTCACAAAATCAAGGGCTCAATTATCATATTATATAATATATAAAATTAGGTAAAAATAAATAAATCATGCAAGCACTGTCGGCACATAAACAGATTAGAAATATGAACTCAAGCAACAACTTTGAAATTATAAAATTTATTATGATAAGGTTAATTTTGTTATTACAATCTAATATATAAATTTAATCACTCTTATTAAAATCATACCAAACATTAAATATAATATCATACATCTTATTTATCTTTAACTTATCCTATATATCACATGTTTATCCTATCATATGTATCAAACTATGTCTAAGAGTAAATACTTTGGAGTAATGAATGACATATTTCCTGATAAAATCTTATCTGAATTTATCATATGATTTTTTTTTTAAAATTTAAAATATCTACATTGTCTATGTCGCGTGCATAGTATTCTCGGTAAAAAAAAAAAGTAAACTTCTACGCATTTTAAAAATTAGCATTAGAAATAAACATAACAAATTTATCTTTGGAGCAAAAAGGATAAATTAATGAACATGTTTTGACTTATGTTTTAATGATAATCATAATAATGATCAAAATCAAGAACATTATTATTATTATTAATTAATAATCATTACTCTTAAAATTGCTATTTGTTTATATTATTATTAGTAGATATCATTTAACACGGTGATGAGTTGACTCTTTATGTATATTTTTATAGTGAAAAGTAATATTTTGACATAAAAATTAATATTTTTTTAATATTAATTTATAAGTATAAAATTGATTTGTGCGATTGTTGCTTATCAATCTCACGTTTCCTAATTATTCAATTAGCGCGTGCGAATTCAAGATTTTCATTATAAATATATAGCTTCCTATGATAAATCCAGCACATGTATCTCCTCAAACTTTCGTCTCCACATTCAAATTACCCTGCTGCTCTAAATTACTTCTCTGAAGAAACAATGGCGGATTTGCCAGAAGATTTGCTGATCCAGATTCTTCTGAATTTGCCAGTCAAATCCCTGGTACGATTCAGATGCGTCTCCAAACATTGGTGCAATTTGATAAGAAGTCCGGAATTTATCAACATGCATCTCGATCACGAGAAAAGAGACGAAACCATACTCGTCAAACGCTTCCACAAAGGAGCCGCAGAAACCTCGTTACCCCTTCACGCCGACAAACTTCTCGATCCCTTCTTACAGAATCTTGAGATCCCCGGCTTAGATTTCGTAGTCGCCGAAAGTATCTTGCAGTCTTCTTGCAATGGTTTGATCTGTATCTCACCGGATCACAAAAATTACTATGTTTTTAACCCGGCTCTACATGAACTGAAACAAATCCCAACTCGTCCTTTCGATGCCGCCGTTGCATCAAAACCCTTTATCGGGAAAGTGGGATTCGGGTTCGATCCAACGACAAATCACTACAAAGTCGTGAGCCTCGAGAAATTTGAAGATGACAAGATAAATATTCCTCTCCGGTGCTTCCAACCTCGAATATATAATCTGAGCACCGACTCTTGGAGAGAAATCGACGACGAAATCCCGAGCTTAATCGACGGTCCTTATTCTCAAGTGTTATTCAAGGGACGCTGCCATTGGGTGGCAAATCATATGTCAATCTTTTCTTTCGATTTCAGCACCGAGGTCTTCGGGGTTATGGAGTTACCAGATCCTATCTTGCTTGAAAACAATGGAGAATATACGAGTCTGTCTGTGCTAAACCAGAGTTTTTCCCTGATTCAACACGCGGAGGATAATCGACATGATCAGCGCACTGACATTTGGGTGATGGAGGAATATGGAGTCAAGGAATCTTGGGCCAAGTATTATTCAATACAATTTGCAATCGATCGGCCATTGACGTTTTGGAACGATATTTTGTTTGTTCAAGGCCGCTACGGACGACTGGTATCGTTGTCGCTGTGTACCACAGAAGATGAGGCCACGGCTTTTCCTATCTTTGCGGAGGATTTCACAATGGAGATTGTTAATTATAGGGAGAGTTTAGTTTCGTTCAAGTGATTAATTATTTGCAGATTCACGGTAAGTTGTTTGATTTTCAAGTGTGGTGCCTTAAAGTTTACCATGTATTTTTGGTATTTTAAGATTTCAAACTAAGGATTGGATGGAAGGATTTGAAATTATAATTAGGTCTGTGAATTTTGTGAACCAGGGCTACTAATACTATGCACGCATATATGCATTCATATTCAGTATATTTATTCTATCTTTTTGCCCTAATATATTATCTATTCATGAAAAGATATGTTTACAAAAAATACAAGATTGAGATTGCGGGCTTGTAGCCCAATTGGTCTCATTCATTATTTTTAGATTAGGGTTCGAATCTCTCTCTTTAAAAAAAAGGTTTATCCAATATTAAACAAAATTTAATTATTTGCGCACACCAAAAATATATGTTCATTAGTTATTAACGAAATTGGGAAATTGCTCCCATGGAAGATTAAAAAAAAAAAAAACTTAGAATTGTATTAATAATTTGATAAATAGTACTCCAACTTTTGGTCCTTTTGTTGTTTTTTTATTTTTCTGAAATAAATACACTTAATCATATTGTGAATTGTGATTAACATTTTCCGTAGTTCGATAAGTTTTCAAGTTACAGTTTTAATTAATAATGTAAGTTGATTTTTATTATCACTTTTACACATTTTGATCCGAGTGTCGACGTGACATTAGACACATCAGCAATGTCCAACATACAATACCCATTTCAAATTTCATCTCAACAAATCTGATGTCACGTCAACACTGCGATAAAAAAATATAAAAATGAGAATAAATATCCACTTACAAGACTAAAATCGAAACTTTGAAAACTTATAGCGCAAAAAATGAAAAATAAATTGCAAATTTTCCTATCATTATCTTAACACATTGGCATGCATATTTTAAAATCTCCTCTTATGTTATTTCGTTTAGCTCTTTGAAAAATCAGTAAATTATATATAATTATTTTGCGTGTGCAGCATCAATAATTTCAGTTTGTTTTGTTTAATACACATGAAAAACACTAAACTATTACAACTAATTTTGAAACCGTCAATTATCACAACAATAATGCAATTCTACTCGACAATAGTGACACTTTTCTTTAAGAAAAAACTCGACAATGGTGACACTTTTCAGGTGTCCCTCGCATGCAAACCTTGCAAGAATGACATTTCCTTCTGTAAAAGTGTGCCTACAGTTCAAGCTGAGTACACATGAACTTGACTGGCTTCGATGACGTACAAACGAGGGAAGATATCTCAAACTCCCAAAAAACATTGATCTTCCTGTCCCGTTCATTCAAATCATCGTAGATATCAAATATGACAGTACCCTCACCTTTTTTTTCTTCATAACTCCCAAAAAACATTGATCTTCCTCTTTCCACTCCAAACTGTTGAAGAGACGCTGACTTACAGTGCACGTCTGAGGCTAAAAGCGGCTCCTGATAAGGTCAGAAATCGAATCCAAAAGCTGCTGAAGGAACTGGGACTGGAGCACATTGCTGGTGTATATGTCGGGAGTGAATCGTGCCTTGGAATTTCAGGGGGCGAGAAACGTAGAGTGTCGATTGGAGTGGATTTAGAGCATAACCGTGCGGTTCTTCTGCTTAATGAACCTACATTCGAGCTTGACTCGGCCTCTGCACTTCATGTTATGACGCTTCTCAAATCCATGGCCAATAATCAATGTAAGACCATAATGCTACCAACCTGGATTTCGAATTCTTGAATTATTCGAGAAAGTTATACTGTTATCCAATGGCGTGGTTCTTCATGACAGTTCTTTACATCTCCTAGAGAAATGGTTTAACTCTGCGAGCCATTTCATACCTCGGCATGTCAATGTGCTTGAGTTTGCCGTTGATATGATTGAAAGCATGCAGAAAGAAGAAAATGATATCAAACCATATGAAATGCAGGAAGAAAGTGAATGTATCTCCAAAAATATGGAAGGAAATCGAATATCATACTGCAATTCCGCATTCGAAGAGGTACTGATTCTCAGCCAGAGATTCTCCAAGAACATTTTAAGAACCACACAGCTTTTTGCAGCAAGGACGATTCAAGCATCACTGGCGGGAATCGTGTTAGAGACGATTTTCATCGATGCCTTCGGTGACTACATTAAAAAGAAGTTGCAAAACCAATTGGGATTTTTTGCCTTCAGTCTTACATTCTTAATGTTGTCATCAACAACAGAAGCTCTTCCAATTTTCTTGCAAGAAAAAAGAATTCTAATGAGAGAGACTTCAAGAGGAGCATATAGAGTATCTTCTTACATCATAGCAAACACCATGTTCTATTTCCAATTCCTGTTAGTAGTTTCTATTCTCCACGCAACTCCAGTCTATTGGTTTTTTGGGTTGAGGCGAGAACTTGATGGATTTTTCTACTTCTTTCTAGTAGTATGGATGGTTGTCTTGATGTCGAACTCTTTTGTAGCGTGCTTCAGTGCACTGGTGCCAAATTTCATCATGGGAATGTCTCTGGTCTCAGGTATTATGGGTCGTTTTTCCTGTTCTCGGGGTACTTTCTATCAAAGGATGCAATTCCATCGTATTGGAAATTCATTTAGTACCTGAGCCTGTTCAAGTATCCATTTGAATGCTTTATGATCAATGAGTACGGAGGAGAACAGGGGAAAGTGAGGTGCTTAGATATTATAGAAGGCGAGTGTTTAATTTATGGGGATCAATTCTTGATGAGGCAAGGTTTGAAGGAGTCACAGAAATGGAACAATATGGGCATTATGTTGTGTTTCATTTTTGGTTACAGATTCGTAGGTTCTCAGTCTCTGGCACAGGTCTTACAAACCCACAAGTTAACGTACCTTCAAGTCATTTGATTTTAAGCTCATGTTTACTTTGTAATTATGCAACAAGCACAAAATCATTTTGCCATTATTAGTGCGTGGCTTGCTCTTTTAAAGAATCCCAGAAACATTAGCATTGATGTTTTAAGAGATGAAGATACACCTCGGTTTCATTTATACTCTTTCAATCTCATTTCATTGTCTTCAAACCAAATCAACAGATACTTTTTTTTCTCATGATTTAGATTTTACTAGTCGCATCGAAGCACAGATAGCATCGGGCACACATGAACGAAATTGTACATTTTCCAACCGCTTCTACACTACACAGCAAAAGGCTACAACACTCAACAAGAACGAGGATGGACGTATATGATCTATTTTGGCAGGTAACTTCAATCTAGAGGATTCAGGCTTGCTCGCTAGAGTTACACAGTTTTGATTAAAAAATAATGCGACCAGCTGAATTCACAATAAAGATGACATTTAAAAACAAGAAATACTTACAGACTGCAACATATATATACCACCATAAAAGAAAGCATAAGACGAGGCATGCACATCCCTTTCCACAAAAGAGCAGAAGATATGCATATGCCAAGGCTTATGCCAGCAGATTACAAATCCCTAACTTATTCACCAATGCCCTTGATGATAGAAAAACGAACAGAAGAACCTGTATTAAAACCATCTTATCACCATATATCTCCGTAAGAATATGAGTTCGAAGAACTGAATAAGGAAACTCTCCTCCTTTTACCAGACATAGTATTTCTTGATGCGAATTCTTCTGACGCATAAAATTTATCAAGCACAGACCTCAAAGTCTTACGAACCGAATCAACAAGAAATTTGGATCCTTCCTCATCCGGGTTGCATCCAGCAATCACAAAGACATTCACCATTCTACTTCCCAAGGTAGCAATCTCTGCTCTTATTGCTTTTAAAGGGAGAGCTTCAATGGCTTCTCTTATATTGGAGAGAAGCTCAGTTTTGAAATCACAACACAGGGATGCTCGGATAGAAAAGGAATTATCATCGTTTTTGCCTTCTTGTACTACTTTCAATTCATCAATATCTGTTGGCACGAGCGTACCTCTGGTAACTTCAGTTACATGGTCTCTTAATTTCTTTACTTGATTGATTACTTCAGCAAGCAGTGCTGCTTTGTCCATCTGCCGAAGAAAGTGCAAATGATCAACCAATTCAACAATAATATTCAATAAATGAAATAATCATTTCAAAGATTAAGAAGGCTGTTTTTGAAAGTTGAAAATGGTGAATGATTTAGATCACCAAGCCTTTTAATCCCTCCCTCCATTTCTTCGCCTAGTAAAAACAAAAGAACATACCATTTTCCTCCTTTTTGATGTTCGATATTAATAGTTCATGAATATCTAACATTCTAACTCAATATGACAACAAGCAGATACCTGCTCTGTCAATCCTATCAGCATATCTGGATATCAACAAGTGCAAAACACTCTCTTAATATACGGGTAATTTTTAAAATGTTCTTAGGCAATACTTTTGTGAGATAATACTGATATCAACCACAAAAACTCCAGGTCATAGAAGCCATAAATTCCTTACAAAGAGGTCTGCTGATAATTTGGAATGAGATAACAACTATAGGAATGAAAAATTTACAAATAAATTCAAGAAAACTTCTTTATAGCAATAATACAACACATTTGCGCGCGCACCGTTAATATTTACATGAAAAAAATCAACGAGTTCCCATCATCCATTACGAAGGCATACAAAAATACTTGCGTACGAATAGCACGACTGATATGCTCTGAAGTAACAAAACAATGGGAGAAAATAATATTGCGTTACCTTAGCTGTGCCAGGAATTAAACCCCTAAGAGTGGTCAAATGACCATTTATTCTCTCTCTTCTCCTCCTTTCAGCCGCACTATGGTTCCTCAAAGCTAACAATCCGTTCTCTGCACCGTTCACCTTTCGTCCAGGCTTAACCAGCGCTTTCACAAGCTCTCCTCTCTTACCATACAAAGCCAACGATGACCCTTCTTTTGAAACCTCTCGAAACCCAAAACAGTTGTCAGAAAACCCATCAAAGTTGTCGCAAAAATCCATCTTTTTTATTAATCAGAAACCACAGCCGTTGCAAGGCAAAGGTAAAAAGAATCTTGGGGCAGATGAAAAGAGGTGAGAGTTCTTGAAATGGGATTGCTGAGCTTGTCTTCTTCTACAAATTCAAATGCCTGATGGGATAAACCAATGATAGATACGAGAACTGTGTCGGCGAGTGAAGCGCAACTATCAGTCGTGGTAGTTGGGCTGGATCTTTTGTTCATAAAATCAGATACTGGCGAAATCTTTTGGAAACCAAATCCAAGATTCGGTTATAAAAGCACAATAATACAGATGATGGATGCAAATTATCCACTCGAATGTCAACTAGAATCCCTTGCCTGGGCCCTGACTGCGACCTTTTGAACGCTGCATTAACTCTATCCCTTTGAAGTCCTTGTAGGCCATGTTTTTGGGAGAAAAGCTTGCGCAAACAACAATTTAAAGGATTTCTCTTCGAAATTAGGCCGCTCATCAATATTCAAGGCTCCCCTTTTGCCTGCACGGTGATTGAAAATACAGGCCAGGCCGTCAGCAATTTCTTTACCAACGCCACATTCAACTTCACCAAAGCAATATACAAACCAGTGATTTTCTATAAAATTTGCATGAAATATAAAATTAATCTTAAAGTCATTGAATTCAAATCTTATTTAAAATAATTATTTTAGACCATTAATATTTATTCATACCCTGACAATATATTTGCATGTTAAATCTGTGTTTGAATATTCATATAATTAATTCAATTCATTTAAATAATTAGCTTACGTACTTCATATTAATTAAATATTACACCACGATTTAAAATCAACATCACAACAAATATATCAATTGAATTTCTTAATTTATGACACTTAAATTAATATTTATAAATGATAACTATAAAATTAAAATGCCAAGTTTATTTGTCAATAATAACTTAAAAAAACATTTTTTTTAAAAAAAACCTTATTCACTCATATATTTGCAAATTCATAACAATTTAAACTGACACTAGATTATCTTGTCAATCATATATTTATATGGCAAAAACTTGTGTGAGACGGTCTCATGGGTCGTATTTGTGAGACGGATCTCTTATTCGGGTCATCCATGAAAAAATATTAATTTTATACTAAAAGTATTACTTTTTATTGTGAATATGGGTAGGGTTGACCCGTCTCACAGATTAAGATCCGTGAGACGGTATAAAGACATGTTGAATGGTGTGATGAACTTGGTGAGATGAAAGTTAGTAACATCATCTCATGCTGATATCGTTGATAACTTCATCGTATGTTCTCAGATAATGTTGAAGATATGATATCGTAATATAATTTTTTTTTTCAATTTAATAATTTGATATTTAAAAACATAATAATTAAAAATAATAATACATATAACTAAATTTTAACATGATTAAAAATTACATATAATTTTAAAAAAATGAACATAATTTTAAAACTGACACACAATAATTTTTAAAAAAACTAATATTTTTTTTTTCACTTTTTGTACGATTTCTTAATTTTTGTATATTAATTTTTATTTTTTAAAAAAGATGGGAGCCGTTTTCTTTTAAAGATTTCTTTTCATTTTGTCAACACTCAACAGAGTTTAAAAAATCCATCACAAAAATTAAGCACCTATTCTCGTAATTTTGTCATTTTTAAGTTGCGGCGGATTTTACAAAATGCTTTGAATTTTTGAATATTTCATATGAATATGGTTTAATTTGTTTAGGTGGTATTTTAATTATTCTACTTTTATGTTCAAATTGTCGAATTCGTTTGATTTGGAATCCCTCGTTGAATTAAAATGAATTGATATAGAGACAGACAAATCAATGGTCAACTATACTCATTTAACAAATGATTAATCTGCTGACTCCACTGGTCACCTCCATCGGTCGGACGTATTTCCGAAATAATTTACCAATTTATTAATTAATTAGTAGTGAGTGTGACCTCATCTCACATAGGATTCCCACTTATCATTTAAATTTAATTGCAGATTATGTTGGGAAATTATAGGCAAAATAAATTTTCAGTCTGTTAATTTGTTTGATTTTGGAATTTGATTTTATTAAAATTTGATTTTGATGCATTGATTTTTAATTTTCGATTATTTTGATATGATTGCTAATGTGATATCAGAAAATTTAATAATTTTTTTTATGTTATATCAATATTTTCCGGTATCATATCAGTAATTTGTTTAAAATAATCGAAAATAAAAAAATTTGTATACCAAAAATTTTTTAAAAAAATTTAGTAAACTAAAACAAAAAATTGAACAAATTAGTGTATTAAA
Organism: Primulina huaijiensis; assembly: GCF_012295235.1. Taxonomy (NCBI): domain Eukaryota; kingdom Viridiplantae; phylum Streptophyta; class Magnoliopsida; order Lamiales; family Gesneriaceae; genus Primulina; species Primulina huaijiensis. Next base: position 473,835 of record NW_027356117.1, on the reverse strand, counting down.
AAACTATTTTTTCTTGACCAATATATGCTATGTTATTCATAAATAGCTGGTAAGAAACCCCACCCCTGTAAGTTGGTTAATTCATACATATAATTTCAAATGGAGATTAACTATTATATTGAGGACAAGAAAACATATAATTTACCTAACCATATACTATATGGTACACAAGAGTCAAACCAAGAAGTTGACAATTTACATATTTTAAAATATATTGAAATGTGAGATGTCGTGTTCCATGCTCACAAATTAGTTTCAATAAATAATATCGTTATCCACTCAGCACATGTTACGTGTTCTGAGTGATGTATAATGATCATTCATTTATACATCATAGTCGAATGAGTGATCATGATTTATCTACTCAACACGCGTGTTATATGCTGAGTTGATAAGAACACTGTTCACGTTAGTGATATGAACAAAACTCATATCTTTTAACTTATCCGACTATTTCTGCAATGTGTGACTATACGTACAAATTTTATAAATATAAATCAAGTATTGATATTTAAAACTTATTATTATATAAATTTGTCATTTGGTCAATATGATGAACGAGTAAATTATTAGGTTATGTTAGGGTCGAAGAATGTGATTATTGAATGATTAATAAATATTTTATATTTTATAATATTTGTTCAAACGAAACCTAAACCATCTCGTAATCTAATCTTGTCCCCGCGTGCCAAACTTAGCCTTACTGTATGTGTTGTCTTATATTCTAAGTTCCAGCAAATATAATATTTTTTTAGCATAAATGTAAAGTTATTCTGGGATTTTAAATATTTAAATTCTCCATAAAAACGTAGTAGCATTTTGCATCAGCGTCTTTTATAAATCGCATTTTATTCTGTAGTTAGCAAATGAGCATTTTAGGGAAAGCCCGTTATAGAGATGGAATGGCCCGTCACACTTTCGAGCTGCTGGCTTAGAAAACCAACTTGTAATCACCATATCTTTGTTTTGTTGCCCCAAGCCCTATTATGCACACCAGATGATTAATTTTATTTTACTTAACAAAATATTAAATAAAATGAAACCACATTTTCACGAGCACAAAAACTTATGTGAGAAAATTTTATGGGTCAATTTTGTGAGACGTATATTTTATTTGGTTCACCCATGAAAAAATGTTAATTTTTATTCCAAAAGTCTTACTTTTTATTATAAATATGATAACATGATTGATTTTATTAAAAATCATGTTCGAGTTAAAAATTTAAATATTATGAGTAAAACTTGTGAAAGTAATATCATTCAAGAAATAAATAGTTTTATTAAACGCGTATCCATAAACAATTATAACTTATCGAGTGAGTGTTATTTGAACTCACATAACAACGTCATCAAGCTCGAGGTTGTTGTTTGTTTGATTTGACTTTGGTCTCTATAGACTATTATCAAGATCAAGTCATAGATAAGTGGATCTAATTTTAACAATCAAAACAGTAACAATGAAAATGGCTCTGACACTATTTTATATTAAAAACTAAAACAAATACTGGATATGTTATTATGTAATATACGAATTACATATACATATTATATGCATATCGAAATTAAGAAAAACTTGTGATTGATATTAAATTGAGAAAAATATTAATTGAAAGAAAAAAAAATATTCGTATTATGTAATTGTAACTAATAAAATGGAAAGTATTTACTAGAGTTTTGTATTGGGTGTATTTATGTCAAACAATTAATTAGAGTGGAAAAAGGTCATTTTGAAATTTATATTTATAATTCTCTATGCTACATTATAAAACATGAAAAGTAGTTTCGATTTCTTTGGTGTGACATATCTTATTTTTTTCAAAAATATTTTAAATTTATATAAAAAAATCATTTATTTGTATGTATCTATATCATTAAAATTTTAGATATCAATTCTAACAAAAAAATATATGTATTATAAAATACATATTTTGTGTTTATAAAATACAGCCTCCCCAATCCAAATATCATCCATAGTTGTATTATTTTATTTTTAAAATTTTCATTTCTATTATTTCGTCTTATCCGTTTATTATTAATAATTTAATATGTTTAAAAATTCGAGTAATTAATCTTAAAATTTTATACATAAAATTGTTGATATACTATTTAAAATACCTTTTATTCAGTATATATATAAGTTGATTTGCATAAATATTAAGTTTTTTTAAAGCTTTGACTTGACATCTTAAAATCCCAAAAGTTTAATTATTTACCAGCGATCGACGTACAAGTACATGTAAACTAATTATTATTACGTATTTGAATTATGATCATGATCTCATAAAATTTTGTTATATTTTAAATTATTATTTTGATAAAAATAATATAATTATATTAAATTTGTATTCTGTAGATATAATATATGAATTTTTAAAATAAATTAAATATTATAATTAAGAGTAATTGGTATGGAAAACATAATTTATTAAAATGAAAATGATATTTTTCATAAAACTAATTAATTATGGAGAAATAAAAAATATATAATATGGGATTATTAATTAATTAATTAAAGTTATAAAAATAAATTATTAATATTCAAAAGGGGAGAACGGAAATAGATTCCTCAGATAGGTTAAATAGTCAGCAACCTGCAACTCTTATCACATTTCAGTGGACGTTTTTTTCTCTCTCACAGTAAACTCTAAAGCCACATAACCCGGTTTCTCATGGCGGCGGCGGCATCTACCTGCTTCTCCACCACCACCACCGCCTCCTCCTCCTCCTCCAGATCTCCGAATGCGCCATCCAAGCTATCGTCTACATCCTTGAGCTTCCTTTCATCGTCATCCCCGTCCCTCAAGCCACTCCGCGCCGACGCCGCCTCCTCCTCTTCCTCTTCCCTAGGTGAGGCTTCAGACGTCGGATCGGCTATGTCGGCTCGCATGGTCTCGGTTCCCGCCATCAAAGCCCCAACTTCTCTTGATTTCGACTCATCCGTTTTCACAAAGGAGAAAATCAACCTCGCTGGTCACGATGAGGTTTGTGTCTCAACAAATATAAATTACCTAAGCAATGTGTTTTAGATTTTTCTTTGATGTAATTTGTTGGCGTGTTTGCTCTTTCTGCTTTCAAAAGATTGTGAAACGTGGTGGAAGGTTTTCGAGGTGTGATAAGATTTTACTTTTCTTTTAAATGAATTAAATTGTATTTTTGGTATAATTTATACTTATTTACTTATACTCAGTCATCTACTATGGTGTTAGTTTTATTCTCATTTGTTCTTTATCTTTATTCTCATGGTGTGCCTACAATGTTTTTTTCTTCCCTCATTTTTTAGAATATTTGGTGTGCCTGCAAAGTTTTTTTTTCCTCATTTTTTTAGAATATTTGAATGTGTATTATGATGTAGCAAGGTTCAAGCTTTTAGAGTTATATACAGCATAACTTGATTATGTGTTTGCTGAAAGGTGGAGCTAGTTTAACATTCTCCATCTCAATATGTAGTACATTGTCAGAGGAGGGAGAAATTTGTTCAAGTTGCTGCCGGATGCATTCAAGGGTGTAAAACAGATTGGAGTGATTGGTTGGGGTTCACAGGTACATTCCTTTGCCAATGTTGTAATAAGGATTTATTGATTGTATATCTGTAACATTTGTTAGTTTGATATTTCGTAAGTATTTTGGTTCAAATCATCTTCTGCCAACTCAATTATATGGTTTGCTTGGTTTCTTCTTTATTTTTACGATGGTAGTTCTTTCAATTTCTCTAGGGACCAGCTCAAGCTCAGAATCTAAGAGATTCCCTTACTGACGTGAAGTCTGATATAGTGGTCAAGGTAGTCTTTCTTCTGTTATCTTTTCATAATTATTGCCAATAAACAAAGACCGAAGCTTTTATCTTGTACAAGATAATAACTGGCTTTGTTTGTAGATTGGATTAAGGAAGGGTTCTCGTTCATTTGAAGAGGCCCGTGCTGCTGGGTTCACTGAAGAAAATGGAACCTTAGGAGACATATGGGAGACTGTGTCTGGAAGTGATTTGGTGCTGCTATTGATATCAGATGCCGCCCAGGTATTGAATGGCCTTTCTTTCTTGCATCAGGGTTGGGTTTTGTGCTCGCTAGTTCTTTACATATTCATCAAAACAACTTTAGGCACATGAATGATGTAGGTGGTGCAAAATTCTCACGCATACAAAATAGATGAAAAGTGAAATTATTATCCAACTGGCATAGTTGTGATAACTTAGAGATTACTTTTTTTCAACGCGGAAAATTAGTCGGATGTGTTCTGCTACTTATCCTTTGTTTGATCTGAGATATCGCATTCTTTTTCGTTCACATGGCAGGCTGATAATTATGAGAAAGTGTTCTCCCACATGAAACCAAAAAGCATACTTGGACTTTCCCATGGATTCCTTTTGGGTCATTTGCAGTCAATGGGTCATGATTTTCCTAAAAACATCAGTGTGATAGCTGTGTGCCCCAAGGGAATGGGACCCTCTGTCAGGAGGTTGTATGTGCAAGGGAAGGAAATTAATGGTGCTGGTATAAATTCAAGTTTTGCTGTCCACCAGGTGGGTACATCTCTCTGTTTTTTGCGGGTGGACTGGTGGGTTTCTTGCATGTTTTGGTTTTCACGTTTCTTGTTTTGTCGATATTGATTACCTTTGCTTCCGAAGGATGTGGATGGAAGAGCTACAGATGTTGCCCTTGGATGGTCTATTGCACTTGGTTCGCCTTTTACTTTCGCAACGACTCTGGAGCAGGAATACAAGAGTGACATTTTTGGGGAGCGAGGTCAGAGGGTTTAACCTTTAACTGTGCCAATGGATGATTGTCTTGATTAATTCCTGTGAGACTCGATGATTCCGATTTGATCGTTTGATTGATAGGCATTTTACTTGGTGCTGTGCATGGTGTTGTGGAAACCTTGTTCAGACGTTACACTGAGAATGGGATGAGCGAGGATCTTGCTTACAAGAATACAGTGGAGTGCATTACTGGAACTGTGTCTAGGACCATATCAACAAAGGTCAGTTTAATGACATATAGTTACTACACACTTCCAATTTTTTCCAGTTTTGTTTTACTTTTAGGATTGTAGCCTCCATGCACTGTTCTATTTTCTTGGATATCTTTGTTCATTTTTCTGCCATTTGAATTTAGATGATGTATCTTGTTACAGGGCATGCTAGCTGTCTACAATTCGTTGAGTGAAGATGGCAAAAGAGACTTTGAGTGTGCGTACAGTGCCTCATATTATCCCTGCATGGACATCTTGTATGAGTGCTACGAAGACGTAGCCAGTGGCAGTGAGATACGGAGTGTTGTCTTAGCTGGGCGGCGATTTTATGTATGTTGCTCTAGCATCTGCTATGACAAAGTGCAATTATCAGTCCCATTCTTTTCCTAAAGTTTTCATATATCTCGCAGGAGAAGGATGGTTTACCCTCTTTCCCAATGGGCAAGATTGACCAGACACGCATGTGGAAAGTCGGTGAGCGCGTACGCACTGTTCGTCCACCAGGAGACTTGGGACCCCTGTATCCTTTCACTGCAGGTGTCTTTGTTGCATTGATGATGGCACAGGTGTGTTTTTTTTCCTTTTTTTTTTGTTTGGAACTTCACTCATATTTAACTTGTTGGTCCAGTGAAAATTGGCTGCTACTTTCAATTTGTTTTTGCAAGAACTACGTATTTCTTGATTGACTTTGCTTTGTGGTAATTCCAGATCGAGATTCTTAGGAAGAAGGGGCACTCCTACTCAGAGATCATAAACGAGAGTGTGATCGAGGCTGTGGATTCATTGAACCCATTCATGCATGCTCGAGGGGTTTCATTCATGGTTGACAACTGCTCAACCACAGCACGACTGGGATCAAGGAAGTGGGCACCCAGATTTGATTACATTCTTACTCAGCAGGCAATGGTTGCAGTTGACAACGGGGCAGCCATCAATCAGGATCTCATTAGCAACTTCCTATCAGATCCGGTGCATGGAGCCATTGAAGTATGTGCCCAGTTGCGACCTACAGTGGACATTTCAGTACCCCCAGATGCTGATTTTGTTCGTCCAGAGCTTCGTCAGTCGAGCAACTGAAGGTTTCAAAGTGTTCTCCTTGTTTGTGGTGTAGTTAGGTCTTAAGAAATGCAGTGTTCCGGGCGGCTACTTGTCTTGAAGCTGTTAACTTTTGAGTCATTAAGCTGTGTACTAGCAGTATGCTATGATTTCACGTTTTCAGCTGACCGTGTTCTGATGTTTTGTTGAGGTTATGTGTTGTCAACATTAGTAAGTTTGGTTGATCTCAGGTATGGTAATTATGTATGAAATAAGTGCACTATCAACGTTTGGAAGTTTATTCTGCGAGTGGGTTTGCGTATGTTCACAATTACGTCTTAAATTGGGTCAAATTGCGCGTGTGGGCAGTGGCACATCATGTGATATTCTACTATTTAATATCATTAGTTAAATAGTTTTATAAAATGCTCATTTTCGCGTACTTTTTCGCATTTTTTCACATGAATTTTTTGAATTTTAAGATTCTTAAGAGTGGTTTCTTAAAATAATGATTATATATGAAAGAAAAGGTTTAAACATATAATGACATTGTAAAGTTGACGTCAATATAAATATTTATTCGAGGTAAAGAACAAGCTTATTATATCTAAACCTTTTGGTGTGACAGAATTAACTTTTTATCTTCGAATTCGCTATAATATTTTATATATAAAAGAAAGACAAATTCTAACATCAATTATTTTACAGTAAGTGTTAGAAACCATTTTAAAAAAAAAAATTAAATTCGTCGACAGATCGTTACCTTCACAGTTTTATGTTATTATGTTGATATATATTGGAAAGTCACAATTTCTAGCTTATGTAAGTCTCAACTTCCATCAACTCTTAGAATCAGTTACATAGTTTGCTATGAGAAACTAGCCTAGCATCGTGTACTAAGGTACGGTAACATGTCGTTAACAGTGCTTTTAACCAGTGTTCTGCAATCCTGCTGCGATACCTTTCATTGTCAAGATGAGAGTGTCTTCCAAACCCGGAGCGTATTCGCTCTTCGGGTTAAGCTTAACTAATTCTGAAGCTGGCTTGCTTGTCTCCGCCTCAGTGATATCTTTCGACAGGTGCCGACCAACTTCTACGTTGTAACTTGGATCACGAACTCGCTTCAAAGTGTAAACCTGGCAGACATTGAGGACAGTGATGTATGGATCCCGAAGCCTCAGTCGTTGCCTCAAGTAAGGGTCTCCTTGAAGAAGTTCGGTATGCCCAGCAACCTGAGGAGAACATGAACGAGTTGGTATATTAGAAATGCATCTTAAATGACCTATACTATTAGATAATGCTTAAAACAAGAAGGTTTTAAAACTATGTTTCATGTTCATTGAATTGGAGGGACTTACTTGAAGAATTAAGAGTTTAGTAGCTTCATAGTTGGCGCGCAACTGCTCCCCAAATGGCCACAGATCTTCTGAAACCAAGAGTTTGTCATACAGAGCGGCGATTCTTGGGTCTCCCTTGGCCAGGACCATTTCGACCAAGTCAATAGTCACTCTAAAGAAAGGCCATTCTTTGTACATATCCTTGAGCACTTGAAGATTTCTCATGTCCTTGTCAATTACGTGTTTCAACGCAGACCCGAACCCAAGCCATACTGGGAGATGAAATCTTGTCTGTGTCCATGCAAATATCCATGGGATTGCTCGAAGCGACTCTATTCCCCCACTCGGCTTTCTTTTTGCTGGACGACTCCCAATGTTCATCCTGCCATACTCCAATTCAGGCGTTGCCTATAATATTGAGAAATGGAAATAAGAAAATGTAATTAGGAAAACGAGAATCCGAGAGAACAAGAAAAAGGGGCCCATTACATGGCATGTGCTCACATTTGTTTCACCTAGTTTATGTTTATATGATAATTATGCGTGAGTTTTTTAGAGGCGACTAACAGAAGATAAACACAATATATGACAAAGCAACGAGATACTCACAAGGCGAAAGTATTCAACAAATCGAGGTTCTTGGAAAACCACAGACCGATACTCTTTTGTGGCAACGATAGCCATCTCCTCCATGAGTGATCGCCATTCTGGCTTTGGCGCAATAGGGGCATGCATTCCATGCTCAAGTGTAGCTGCAGTAAAACGTTGCAGAGTCCGGAAACATAAATGCTCCTCTGCAAATGATCGCTCAATTACTTCCCCTTGAACAGTGACGCGCAGCGACCCATTAATAGTTTCTGGTGGCTGCGACAAAATGGCAAGATGTGTCGGACCTCCTCCTCTTCCAACTGTCCCACCTCTTCCATGGAACATCGTGAGCTTCACTCCATATTGCTTAGCTACGCTTACAAGTTCTTCTTGCGCCTTGTACAGTTGCCATGCTGCAGAAAGGCGTCCTGCATCCTTTCCTGAGTCCGAGTATCCAATCATGACTTCTTGTTTCCCCTTGATCCCATTACGGTACCAATCTATCGAGAAAAGTCGAGCCATCGCAGCAGGAGCAGCTTCAAGATCGGCAAGCTTTTCAAACAACGGAACAACCCTTAATGGGTCTTTGACATGGCATGCATGTTGCAAAAGCTCCACAGCTAGCACATCAGATGGGGCAGTTGCCATTGAAATTATATACGCACCAAAATTATCAGAGGGGAGCTCAGCAATAACTTTAAATGTTTCCAAAACATCAGCGATTTCCTCAGTTTTGGGAAGATCATGTCCGAACAATGGCCGCTTGCTACTAAGTTCAGATAATAGCCATTCTTGTCTTTTCTCCTCCGACCATTCCTTGTAGGATCCAATTTGTAGGTGCATGGTAATTGCATCTAAAACATCGGTGTGCCTATCTGACTCTTGCCTGATATCAAGTCTTACCAGTGAAAGCCCAAATGTGAACACTTGTCTCAGAAAATCAAGAAGACTCCCATCAGCAATTGGTCGATCACCACTGTCACAAAGAGATCTATAGCAAAGCTCCAGAGGCTCCAGAAACTAGGGATAAAAGTTTTTGTTATTCATTCATGTACCAAGATCTAATACTAAAAGGAAAAATAACAAAGTACAAGAATGAAGTTCCATGTTAAAAAAATTGTATTCATGTTTCACTCCAGGGAATTTAATGGAATTCCAAGGACTACTCTGAATCAAAGGATCTCTACTCTTGTAAGTTTTACCAACAAAACTCATGCGAAACTGGCATGTGATCAAATCGGACGAGCTTAGAAATGGACATCACGGAATGATACTCAACCAATTCATAAATAATCATCAGTTTTGCATATGTAGCAAGACCAGGAAAGTAACATATTTTTGTATGCTGGAAACGGTAACTTTTTAGTGAAATACTCAAAACTTAACACAAGTCAAGAAGAAGAAAGTGACAACAAGAGAGAAAAGTGTTTGGGATTGGCTGACCTCTTTGACATTGGTGAAGGTTGCTTCCACGGGAATATCAGAGGTCCCATCTGATAGTAATTGACGAGCACGTTCACGAGTATGATAGAGCTTGTCCCTCACATCACCAAGGATAACACGATAAGGCTCACTAGGTGGAATTTTTTTCCAAAACTCTGTCAACGAATTGGGGAAGTGAAACAAAATGAGTAAAACAACATAAAACATTCGACATTTATGGAACATATAAAGACAAATGATCACCCTGATTGTATGACAACACAACCAACAATGAGTACTACAGCAGATAAAACTGAAACTGATTCACGGGAATTATGGATACTTAAACAAAATCAAATGTATTTGTACATACCAATGTAATGTTTTGCATCTCTCTTTGATGACTTTTGCAGTTCATCTGCACGTGCACCGAGTTCTTCGTTGCAGCGCCACATTGAAAGCTGCCAGAGAATAAATATATTACTAAACAAGGCTATATTGCAAGAAAATCCAGAATGCCCGAAAAAATCACTTTCTCACCTCGAACATGAGATCCTCTATCTGAGAGAAGTACAAATTTGCAGCCATCATTCTAGCCAGCAAACATACATCTCTTGTAACTTCAGGAGTCACCCTTGGATTTCCTACCATCAGACACAACACATCTCAGCCACAATCGCGTAAAAAAATAAATGGAGATAGCAATGTTGCAAAATGACAAAATCTTGTTCTGCTAAATTATGTAGCAACCAAAAAATATGCAAAAGAGTATACCGATGACTATTAAAATGCAATTAAAGAAGGAAGTACCATCACGATCCCCACCCATCCAGGAAGAGAACTGGATAAGAGGAGCATTGTAGGGAACACGCTCATTTATTCCAATATTTTTCAAAGCAGTATCCACACGCCGTAAGAATTTTGGCACTCCCTTCCAAATCGTTTCATGAAAGTAACTTAATCCTGCTCTTGTCTCATCTTGGGGGGCCGGAGGATTTCTCCTAATTTCATCTGTTCGAAATGCAGCTTGAATCTGAATGGACCAAATATATGCTAAGAAAATTACATACAAAAAAATCGTTAAACAAAAAGGCAATCTCATATATTTCACAGCATGTCCCTACTTTAATTGATCTTATACATGGCCTTTTATATAAGCTCAATGATAAGAATCCACCACGAAAATATGAAATTCTTTTTACCAGTTGTGATAATGAAACAGAAATTATAAAAAATAGAAAATTTAATGTCTACGGTGTGTGGTTCAACGATATCAACAAACCAAAAGAGAATGAATAATCCAGGAAGAACACCTCTCTTTGTAAGGCCTCATCAAGCTCCTGCTTATCGTCGGGAGTAATATCCTTGGCATTTAGCTGAGTTAAACAATTACGAATCCTGGAAAATGTACAAGTAAATTAAAGATAATTCCTATTCAATCTCACAAGTCTTGGTTAGACTAAAAAAGCCAAATAAATACAAACCTCGCGTGTTTTTGAAGCAAAGATCTACGGACGGATTGAGTAGGATGCGCCGTCAACACTAAATCTATAGTTTGGTTCTTCAACGCATTGAAAACTTCTTCAGGCGATTTATTCAGTTGTCCAACAAGCCGTTTTATAGTCTCTTCGAGGTCCGATTCAGTGGGTGCCGAGGCCTCATCAGACAAGTCCTTCTTTTTTAACTTGATCCGGCGTCTGTATGCAATCTGAACCTCCTCGGCAAGATTGGCTAAATTCAACATGTTAGCAAAAGATTTTGCCAGTACAATAGAGTCCCCAGCATCCAGACCAGTTAGAACTCTCCCTAGTTCTTCAAGTTTCATTTGATCACCTTTCGCCATATAGTCTGCAGAAATCTCGTAACATTCTTGAACCTGGTCCATATTTTAACATTGGAATTGTAAGTTTTACAACAGATTCAATTGCAATACCCCACAAGAACTTGCTGCCGTTCCCATCGTAAAGTAAAAAGAGAATGTCGGGTTATAAAACGTAAAAGTTTTATTTGCGAGTTATAAATCTGTCTTGTCTAATAATGGCCAAAGCAAAACAGAGAAACAACAAAAAGCATAAACTCAATAAGTCAAATAGAATCGTCAATCTATATAGAGAGAGACTCCAAATATGTCAAACGTATATTCAATTATCAAAAAGTAACATCACCAAATCGACAAGATTTCACAGTCAATGAGTCAAAACACAAGATTGCACAGACTCCACGTTAAAAATCATGAAAAACAAAAGAAAACAAAAAAAAAACAAAATTTCGTACCTTCTCTCTGATCTCCTCCCCATGCAAGCCTTGAAGAATATCAAGAAAATGATCCAAAAGCAGAGCATCATACTCCACCAGCTTATCATCCTCTGAAACCTTCGCCGGTGCCAATAGCCTTAACTGTGCATCAATTGATGCCATTTTTTCTAGCTTCTTGCTCATGTTTTTATCTCCCGAATCGACTATATATACCCTTCAAAAACGGGAAAAAAAAAAAGAAGAAATAAAAAAGATTGCCTTTTTTTTCTTTTCTTTTTCTCTCAGTTCTTCTAAAAAGATAAACAAAAGGCACACGGGATTTCCGAGGCTTAACCTCTCTACCAAATCACGGTAACAAAAAGACAATCCTAGAAGGGAAAAATAAACCAAGATTCAAGAAACAAGTTGCAAAGCGAGAGACAAAAGATGGTTAGACGTGGGTTGTGTTGTATTCTATCTGGTTTTATAGGCGTGTGTGTATCTAGTAAATATTTGATCTGGTTTTGTTATCGTAACAGGACTCATATTCTGATTCTTCTATATATTAGTGTGTTCTGCGATTGTGTTGTGCTAGGAATATGCCATGCTTGAAAAAACGAGAAAAATTGAAATATTTACTTTTTAAGGTAATCTTATCTCGAGTTCCGAAGATTAAGGATTAAGAAGAATCTATATCACTTTTTGTTTTTTTTTAAGGAAATCACATGCGAGTTTATCTCAATTTAATGTTATTTAATACACACAACTTTCGTCAAATCGACTCCATTTTGTGTCGTAATTTTTCAATCATATTCATTCTAAATATAAACCAAATTGATTCTATCTCACGCACACTGTGTGGAGGGTCAAATACGTGCCATCCTATGGATTATTCTATAAGTCAAAGGCATACGTGTTGGGATGGGGCACAAGTTGGTTCAAGTTTTAGCAGGAAATATTCCCTTTCATGAAACACAATCCTTGTTTATATCTAGTTTATATCTAAAAATATATAAATCTTTTCGTTCTAATAACAATTGACAAAAACTTGTGTGAGACAGTCTCACATATCATATTTTGTTAGACGGATTTTTTATTTGGGTCATCCATTAAAAATATTATTTTTTATGTTAAGAGTATTACTTTTTATTGTGAATATCGGCAGGGTTGATCCGTCTCACAGATAAAGATCCGTGAGACCGTCTCATAAGAGACCTACTAATAACAATTATAGAATCGGGTGTTCGTAACGTAATTATTATAAAATATATAATTACATGGATATTTGGATTTTAATGAATGACATATACCATCCAAAAAATCTGGTAATGACCAACAATGATTCATACTTATAATGTTTAAACTTAAAGTTAAATTATTATATAAATTTGGAGTTATCGTATTTATATATTTTTTTAATGGTATTCATGCGGTATTAATTATTTAATGTTTGTTTTACATATTGTTTCAAATTACATCTTTAAAATATTTGTAGATACATATACTTTATTGCAATCGAAATAATAGCGAGGTAATGGCACTGTGAAGACATCGTAAATAAGAACAATGATGTTTCATTATAAATATGAATTCGATCGACCTGTTTTACAGATATAGATTTGTGAAACTTAATCACAAGAGATTTGATCAAACCATACAACCGTAGAACTATATTATTAATGCGAAAATATTAATTAGTAGTTATTTTCAAAATTTTAATTAGTCATTTTTAAAGTCTTTTTTTTAAAAAAAGTTTTGTAACCAAACACAATATTTTTTAAGAAAATAGTTATTTTCTTTAAAAAAAATGCTTGTAACACATTAGCTTCTTTAACCAAACGGATTCTAAGTATATAGTTTTCACCTTATTAATATAATTTTAATGCATATAACTTCTAAAAAATCATTCTTCACTTTTCAATTTAAAAAAAATCATTCTTCACTTTTCAATTAAAAAACAATGTTTTGACTGCTCTGAATGTGTAAAATATTGAAGTAAATGGGCAAGTAAAAAAAACCAAAAAAATGTAGAAAAGAAATATAATTATTATATGGTGAATTAATTAATATTATTTAAAATAAATAATACAGAATAGGTCTGGAATTTCCAGGGAAAATCAAGCGTAGGATCAATTTTAATTTTAAAAAATGGCGGAATTATAGATAATCTTGGGCCCAGAGTAAGATTGGGCTTTTATGGGCTTTTAAAAACGTAGGAAGTCCATTAGGAGAAAACATATATACTTTTCAATCCACGGCCCGGATCAACTTTTTGGGTTTGTTACGAGTATTTAGGCCTTACCTGTCCAATTGTAAAAATTTTGTAATAATTTAGTCTCTCTCACTGATGGTAATAGGTCAATATAAAATCATATATTAACATCAGCCTACATCTTTTTGTAATGGAAAACAGTAAATTTAGGACTTTTTTGTCCTCGTTGAGTCTAAAATTATAAGTGATCCCTCTTATTTTATGAGAAATTATCCTCGGGTTTTGAGGATTCAATAAGCATACCATACAATGTAAAATTTATAATTTATAACATAAAATTTTTTTTTATCATTAACAGCGCATATTAACATGCACGCTTAACGGCGTGTCTTTATTGTGCGCTGTTAATAGTGCGCTGCGAAAAGCTATTTTTGTTGTAATGATGATTAAAATTACTAAAAATCGAAAGATATATGAGTAATATTAAAATTTAATAGCATCACAACCAAAATCACAAAAAAATTAAATTTATTTGACAAAAAATGATTTTTTTTTTAAACAAAAACAAAATGGGGACTGTTGTGCCTTTTTGTTCACTGCACTAATCATTGCTTACTTTTATCCCAAGTCTCCTTTTTTAGTTGAATCTCACCCTTTACATCCTTTCTTCTTTTAATTTTCAGGTCGACATGTTGAAAGTAAAAAAAGGTTTGCACAATCATTTTGTTTTTATTTATGTTTTAATTAAATAAAATAGAAAAAATTATGATTTTAGTAAGATAAGTTAACATGTTTTTTTGTTTTAATCTCGATTTTTATTCGGTAAGTTGATTTATTTTTGTTCTGGTATCTTTTTTTGTCCGAAACAACTAAATCCATCGAAAATGATTTATTTGATATCGATGTTGTATTACGTGACATATGTGATGGGAATAGAACATATATTATACATTAAAATTCATTTAAGCAAAAAGAATAAGTGAAATCAAAGCAAAACGACATTCAATACTTCAAAATATGCGGAAAAAAGTCTGTTGTTTATCTTTGTTTTTGTTTTAAGTTGATTTTAACATGTGTAATATATGATTTATTCTTGTCACGTGATTCACATAGAGAGTATCAATGTCAAATAAGTAATATTAATTGTTTTACTGGTTTCATGCAAAAATGACCAAAACAATAACAAAAATTTCAAGTTATTGAATGAAAACCAAACTTTAACATGTTAAATGATTAAAATCCAAAACATGTCAACTTGATACTGATTTTTTTTTTTATAATAAAGAGTAGTAACTTATAAATACATCTTTTAATATAAAAATGTATCAATTAAAGTTATTAGTTCATTTTGTTTAGTATGTTTGAATGCCTTGATTATCACCCGACTTGATGACCCTCGTCGCAATTCAATCAACTATCTCCTTTTCAGAACCAACTGGCTGTTGTTGTTGTAACCATTATGTTTATTTGGATTGATGAAGTTTCAAATCCATAATACTCTCTTTGTTTTATATATTTAGGCTGAATTTTTATGTTTTTTTTTTTCATTCGTCCCAAATATACCGCCAGATTTTCACATTTAGTATTGTTTTCTCTACTCTTTTACTAATATATCCCTATTTCATTTGTTTTTAATTACTAATTTGTTCATTTACTTACTAAAATATTTATTAAATAAGGGGTCGGATGAGGAATTTCTTTATAAAATTTACTTTTTCAATAACTTTATTAATTTATATGAAAACTCACACAAGCCTAAATAAATGAGATCGATGGAGTAATAAATTCATTTGTTTGTTTTGGTAAATCCATCTAACAATGTATTTCAAATCTCAAACTAGTAATTCTTTAAGTTATTGTGGTAGATTTCAAATATATTTCAATTGTGAAGTTATTTTGAATGCTTCTTTTAAATCCCCACTCAAATCCAAATTAGTCGATCAAAAATAACCTTGAATCACTTTTTCACTATAGGTATGAAAAAAGTGATTACGTTTAGAGATGTAAACGAACCAAGTCATTCATGAGCTATTTGGAACTCTGTTAGGTAAAAAGCTCGTTCGAAACCGTTCGTTAATTTTATCGAACCGAGTTCGAGCATAAAAATACTCGATTCGTAAGCTTGCGAGCCTGTTCGCAAGCTCGATTAGTGTTTTGGACTAGTTTGTTGGGTCATGAATTTTTATCTCACATTGCTATTTTATTGAAATGTAAGCTACTGAAATACTACAAAATGATAACCATATCCCTTAAATTCTTATATATTAGTTGATTTTTAGCTAAAAATATTAGACGAGCTTGTATAATTAATTAGAAATGACGAGCTCGAAAACAAGCTCTCTTAATGATCCATGATCATTAAACATGATAAACGAACTATTAACGAACTGAGCTCGAGTTATTCACGAACTTAGTATTTTTCAAACGAGCCAAGCTCAAGCTTAATAATAAAAGCTCGAATCGTACTCGAGCCGATCTCAAGTCTATATATCTTAAACGAGCTGAGCTCGAGCTCAAACTAATAATGTTGGACTCGGATCGATTCGTTTACGTCCCTATTTATATCATAGAGGGTCAAAAAATGTTAGCCAAATTGATTAACTTAAATCGATAAGAATATAGTGGAGAAAGGGATATCATCTCTTTACTGTAGGCGTGTTAGATATAATTATAAATATTTAATTTTTCTTTTTTTAAAAAAAATAGGAGAAATATTTTTTAATGGTTCATAAAAATAACGAGTGATGTTGTTCATGATCACCGGATATGGATTTCTTATTCTACTTTTCTTTAATAATGGTTTATAAATCGATTTTTTCAATGATCTACCCTTAATTCGACTACTTTCCATTAATCAATCAATCAATCAATCTAAAATACGATTAATGTTTTTTCCTGAAATTGTAAAATAAAAAAAAATTATTAAAAAAATAGTGAAACGAAACGGAAAATCTGGAGTAGGGCCTTCAGGCTGGTCAGCAGTCACTTCCGTCACTTTTTTTTTATAATAAATAATGCGAATAAGAAATAAATTTTAACCAAAGTCATTAATCAATAATATAATAAAATTTGGCTTAAACTTGGCAATAAGAGGAAAAAAAATCACATCTGGAAACCACTGATTTGCATTTTGTTTTGTCTTATTAATGAATTGATTATACAGGCTGGAAAACCAACACCATATCATAAATAACTAGTTAATATTTATTTTCTTTGACCAATTCGGCAACAAAAAGACTTTTATAAGACGGTCTCATAAGTCAATAATATTACTTATTATTGTAAATATGACCATGATTGACATGTCTCACGGTTAAAAATCATGAAACCGTCTCACAAGAAACCTACTTATAATTTCGCAAAACCTCAATATTTAGTTATATTAATTGATCTTGATATCGATTATTATATCATAATACAATTATTTAATAGTTCTTCTTCGCTAGTAATTCAATCTTATGCTGCCACAACTTTAATAAGGGACACTAAAATCATATTGGATTCAAGCTAAGAAGCATAGATTGAGATTCCAAGCATGCGGCTATTCAGTAATATTGGCATTCTCTCGCGATATCTGCTAGTTCTTTCCACTATAGCGTGTCGCGTGCTGATTTCCCAAGTCCGAATTGTTGTCGATCTATAACTCCTAGAGTAACAAATTTTTTATATGTCATAATTCCGAAAATATTGTTTAACCATCCAACTTCATATTCTATATTTCAATTTTTTATTTTTCAACAAACATATTTGTTCTTCATTTTCTCTGTAGACTACACGCGCCATGACCGCTAGTACATACAAAAGATGTTTCCGGGCTGCGTGGATGTATATATTGGAATTTGTTTGGTAGGGTAAAATGCACTGTTCTATATTCCAATACATGCATGCCTTTTGATGCAATTAAATCCTGTTTCCGGAAACCTTGACAGGACTTCTCCCAATTGGAATTTGTATCCATAACTCCTCAGATACATACGTGTCAAATATTCCAATTCCATTTGAAAACGACAGCCTTATAAAATAATTGACAAAAACTTGTGTGAGACTGTCTCACGGATCGTATTTTGTGAGACTGATCTCTTATTTGGATCATCCATGAAAAAATATTATTTTTTATGCTAAGACTATTATTTTTTATTGTGAATATCGGTAGGGTTGACCCATCTCACAGATAAAGATTCGTGAGATCGTTTCATAAGAGCCCTACTCAAAATAATTATATTGTGAGATGGTCTTATATATTTACAAAAAAAAAATATATGCACCCTTATATAGTAATTTGAGATTTATTGAAATCAAATTATCTATTTCGAAAAATAAAAGAATTTAAAATATTTGATTCGAGCATGCACCCTTATATAGTAAGTAATTCTCTTTTTGAAAAAAAAAAAATCATACTTACTTAATCATAAATTTAGAATCGGTAATTAGGGCATAGGCTGTCACTGCCCAAGGGATCCCACTCGCGGCTGGATTATATTTTGTCAAGTAGCAAGAACAATATTTTCAATGGGGTATTTAGTGGTACGCATTAACGAAGTGATAATGTTCACAAAATTACAAAAAATCATTTAAACTTATCGACGAAAATTTGAAACACACATTCAATAAGATATCTCTAATTCATATCCTCTATTTTTCATCATTTATCCTTCAAAATATAGATAAAAAATTTATATTTTTAAAAACATTCTCCAACCCATATTCTATAAATGTTACCAAATAATCAAATTTTTTATTTTTAATTTTTTTTTCATTTCAAACACACATAATTAAAGATGTAATTAAATAATTACATAATGTATACTTAATTAATTGGATAAACTTGAAACAATGCATTTAGTTTGTTATCAAATTGCATCAGAAAAGAGTAGCGCAGGGGAATGGCTAAGATAGGGGTGGTATACCATACCATAGCACACCGAAAATCCTATACTGTAACGAAAATTATGGTATAAAAAAATTCATACCGATACGGTTATATCGAATTTTCGGTACATATAACTAGCATACCGATTATACCGAAATTGTACGGTATACCGAGATTTCGATACGGTATCGGTATATACCGTTTTATACCGAAAAAACCTTCTATTTTAAATTTTTTTATAAATTTATTATTTTAAAATATTATATATTTTAAAATTTTTGTATATTTTTTCGGTAGTTCGGTATATACCGAAATTTTCAAATTGTATATCGTTACCATACCGAAAAATTCGATATTGTTACCGTACCTTACAGTACCGAAATATTCAGTATACCGAAAATTCGGTAAATTCGACATTTTTTCGGTACGGTAATCTCGATATAACGAAAATTCGGTATTTTTTCCCACTTCTAAGCTCAGACGAGGCTTCAACGTCCTTTGGATAGTTTATCAGAGAAACTTCACCATCCGATTCCGACCTTCCAGAGTACTAGTGTATTGTCATGATTGCAATGAATTAAAAATGTGTTTATTTTATTGTCGTGTGAATTTTTTTTAATTTGTTGGGGATGCGTCATTTAGTATTATCTATTTTCTATGTCCAAAAAATCACATATTTACCAAGATAAATTAAGTCAATAATAAGTGTTTGTAATAAATTGTGTTATGTATTTTTTAATCATGACCTTGTTCATTATTTTCATTTGGTGTCTAATATAAATAGTAAAATTATAATTAATTAATGAAAATAATAAAACAATTCAAATATATAAAAAAGAGATAAAAAAAATTAACGCTGAAATTAATTATACGAAATGGATCAAAAAATTTAAAAAAAAAAAAAAAAACTCTTTTGATGATGTCATTTTTGTAATGTATATCATTTTATATTTTGTACTTTAATATTTGGAGGATCATTGTAATGTACTTGTAAATGTACAATAATCTTTCATATTTGGAGGATCATTGTAGCACATAATGTTAAAAATGAGACCGGACTTTAGCTTCCATGTTTTTCTCTTCTATTTGCTCGGATTCAAGTTCTCCTCCCTATAAGAGGATATAAGAAAAAATAATTAATGTTAAAAGTTACGAACAAAATAGCCAGAAAATACTCAGAAAAAGAAGCAGAAAGCAACTGCATGTGGCCCATTGCATGTCAGCTCAACCCAAATACCACTGTCTTTTGATGTGATTTCTTCATCTCCCGATTGCTCCAATTAACTATTCCTTTAACCTTCAGAAACTTTCCCTTATTTTAGCAGCAATCAGAAGGGATACAGCAAAAAGATCGACAAAAAAATTGATGGTATGGAGAGAGGAAAAGATTTGTCCGAAGGGCCATCATCAAGATCCCCCACTGGCGGGGAGGCATCGGCGGCTGGGATTACTCCCAGCCGGTATGAATCTCAGAAGAGGAGGGACTGGAACACTTTCGGGCAGTTCTTGAAAAATCAGAGGCCGCCGGTGGCGCTGTCTCAGTGCAACAGCAACCATGTGCTGGATTTCTTGAGGTACCTGGATCAGTTCGGGAAGACTAAGGTTCACTTGCAAGGCTGCATCTTTTTTGGGCAGCCAGAGCCGCCAGCGCCTTGTGCCTGCCCGCTGAGGCAGGCTTGGGGTAGCCTTGATGCACTCATCGGAAGGCTGCGTGCCGCCTATGAGGAGAACGGCGGATCGCCGGAAAATAACCCATTTGCTAGTGGTGCAATCAGGATTTATCTGAGGGAAGTCAAGGAATGCCAAGCTAAGGCAAGAGGGATCCCTTACAAGAAGAAGAAGAAGAAGACTGGAAGTAGTAGTGGAACGCCCGATGATGAATCCAATTCTGCATCTATGCCATTTTCTTGATTCCGAGTTTCCAAACCAGTGACAATGGATCCAATTAAAAGTGGGTAAACTTTCTTCTCAAAAATATTCTTTCCCTTTTTCTTGAAAATGGTTTATGTTCAATATTTATCATAACTTGCTCTAATTTAACGTAGTTTACATGCCGTTTTTCATTTGGATGATTTCATATATATGTGTCTGTATAAACAAAACATGTATGAGTAAATATATTCGATCAATGCAATCTAATCCGGATCTAAAGAAGTAAATTATTCGAGGATTATTCACAAGAAGAATCATGAATATTCTCGAAGGAATAGCAAGAAGAAAAGGTCAAATTACTCAGATATCCCAAGACCATGTTACAAGTAATGGGATCGAGTAGGTATAGGTATATTCATAAACCCTAGATAGAACCAATGCAAGACAATTAACAGAAAAATAAATTCTAACCCTTACCACCCAAAATTTCCTCTCTCTTCTTGAAACCAATGCAGTGTTTTTAAGCATGTGTTTTCATGTCTGTAATACCACCTCGAGAATGATGGCATTTTTTATTTCTTGGAATTATTTCAACATACAAATTGATGGACCCTTTTTCACCGACACCAGATAGAATCCATCGGTTCCTTCTCAAGTTTTTTGTTCACAAAAATCTCACCGATTTGTGGCTAGTCTGCATCTTAGTACTCTCAATTGCATGCCAGCCTTCCAATTTCCTTTTTACAGCATCTTTTAGGATTGTGGCAGATTTTTTGCTCCCCACAGATATAGTCACGATCTACGTTAGAGCTGATCAGGTGGGTCTCATTTTCATGTTTTTATCTTGATTTGACAGATATTAAAGAATATAGTGCTGCAGTTTTTATAACATATACATGTGTATATATGTGTGTGTGTGTGTGTGTATATATATATACAAAATGGTAATTCAATATTAGGGTTATACAATTAGTGTTCTCAGCTCCATCATTCATCCCATGCACATATATATGTATAGGCACCTCCGTTTTGAAGGATTTCATGTCCATTATTTAATATGAAAATCTCATCATTTATGTGATATCAGTCAGGTGTACGAGAAATCAAGAATTGCTTATTTAATTATATATGAGATATTCTATTAATTAAAAACTCCATTATCATAAACTCCCCCACTAATTCTATTTCTTTGATATATTATAATAAGATAATGGCGAGTGCATTTCATAATTTTCATTTAAACTTGATTGTCCTTTGCCTCTTTACTAGATTTTGCCTTCTGTCTGTACAGATTTTGTGGGGCATCACAATTATTCGTTTTTTTGTCCCAACGCTTTATTTTTTCCCCAGCGCAAGAATAAATATCATGTTAATTTCTTGGGCTAATGACCAATCAATAATTTATCAAAAAACCATACTAGTAAGATAATAGAATGCATCGTAAATGTTTTATTTTATTTTAAAGAGGCTGAGGCTGAGGCTGAGGCTGAGTAAAGTATATATATACCTTAAATTAGAATTCATTTCCCGCAAAATGTTAGCTGTCCAAAAGTAGCCCTACACTGTACTGAAATGCATACTCATCAACTAAAGATCCAATAACTTTGAATACAACTGTGCGGAATATCTTTGTGTGGTATAAAATAAATAGATCGTCTGTGAGATTCACTCGACGTCGAACAAAATCGAGACATGAGTTATCAATCATAACCAATGAACTTCTAGCTAGGGGTGGGGAGCTAGCTAGGGTGATTTGGAGATGATTCTCTCATTAGAAAAATTCCAAGACCAATGACTCGGGATTAATTAAACGTTATTACTAAGTAAAGTAACAGTACTGGTATTAGCATATAGTCAAGATATGTAATCTTCAAATAACAAACTGATTATCAATAATCCATTTCTAAACAAAGTGAGATTCTGATATTTTTGTGTGTGTGTGTGTGTGTGTGTGTGTGTGTTAACATATATATAGGATTGAAAAGCAATGACCATGATTCTATCGTGCTTTATTTTTAAATATATGTGGTGTGTTTTGTCAGGGTTCCTAGGGTTTATAATGGGCAGTATGTATGTTCAGACAAAGGATTCCATAGTTAAATATTGATGGTATTTAGCTGTAATTGTTATTCAAGCTCCTGAAGTACATTGCCTGGATTTTTACTGCTTTCTGTCAAATATCAATGGATTAATGACACTGATCTGGATAGCAAATTGATGAAGATTAATATAGATGTCCAGGAATTTTATGTCTTAATTCAATTTAAATTACATACAAATCTGCAGTTTAAGACATCTTAAATGACATATATAGCGATGGATCGTATGTAAGATTTGATATGCTTTATGAGAGAAATGAGCACAAGGAATTGTACATGTTATTCATGAGGAAGAAGACTTCAGATTTCTGACATCAATCTGGGTTAGGGTTTTAGAAATTAATGAAGCTTTCATAGGCAAGACATGATTATCTTACATTTGGCTGATTTGTATTTGATTAATATGTTCATCTTTATCTCAGGAAAAAAATTGAATTTGTGATACTGTTTTCGTTGCATGTCGACAAATACATTATCGTTGGCTTATGTTTTTTTTTTTTTGAGTTCATTTAAATAGATGATCTTAAATTAATGATCTTTTGTATTAGATTTTACCTTAACGTACGAGATGCTACCCTACCCTACCCTAATTGTGTGTCAAATGGTCTATATCTCAACATATTAGTGATATTAATGTCGATGGATCATTAGATTTAAGGTTGGGGTAGCACTCTTAGGTAGCTTGAACTCAACCTAGATTTTATTCATGTCAAGACAAGGCCAGAAAAAAGGGTTGAAAGATCAGTTGTCCTTTAACAAAAAAAAATAAAATAAAATCAAACGTTACATATAATTTCTGGAAAAACAAAGTTTTATTCTCTTTTGATTATTTAATTGTTAAATTCTTTTACATTTTCCCAGTTCAGGTGAATGATGTAATTTTTTTTTAGCAGGAACATCATGTGATGGAAAAACTGGTTCGAGGCATGCAAAATTTTCTATTCAAGTCGTGGTCTTCTTTCAATACAAATTCAATATCGATTTACTCTATTTTATATATATATATATATGATAATAAGTACTCATATTTTATTATAATATCGCATATGATTTTTCAGTTGTTTTGAAATATATATTATAAGGTCTTGTATTATCAAATACTTAATTTCATGCATGTTGTTAATTCGGTTAATTTCATATATCAGTATTGTAATTTTTTTTGTCCCAACTCAGACTCTATGATTCCTTCACAAATGTTGCATACACGCAACAGACCATCTGTTAATTGGGTTTATTAAACAGCAAACGTTGATTTTACAAATCCATAACCAGTTATAAGTTTAATTGGTGTCAGATAGATAATATTTCTGTTTCAGATGGAAGACCATGAAATATATGGGCGTAAGGCAATCAATTGGAACACCTGCAAGTATAAATTAATGAATGGAATTTAATTTTTATTTGTTTGGAGAATTTTGTAATAAGATAACACAACGTGCATGACCTGTATGTTAGAATTTATAAAAGTGCACATTTTTCAGTGATTTAAGCATCAAAAGAGACATTTGAGAAAAAAACAAGAAGCAAGAATTCACACCTTCCATTTGACAAGATTGTTTTGTCCCCAAGAAAAGAAAAAAAGTAGCACTTCACAGTATACTCTTCATGGAACTAACCTGATAACTGAAGTCTCAATCAAAATAGCTATCATAATAACAATAATATCTAAATTAGCCAGATCTGTATGTATATGCAGAGCTTAAGTGAAATCAACCGAATCATCTGCTGAAAATTAGCCAGTTGATGCTGTTGAGTCTCTATGAGTAACCATCTGTTAAAGAGGAGATGAAACACATTACGTTAAAAATGTTCATTTCAAGAATATATCAAATTTATGTGGCAAGTACAAGGCATGGAGTTGCAAGTATCGGTGTCTCCCAATCAGTGACGCATACCAAAAAAATACACCAAGTTGTGTTTGTTCGCTACTTGGAAGATTAAACTTGAAACAAATGAAAATTCAGATTCCAGGATAGAATGGCTTCCGATGGATGATATTACCACCATGAAACTCATGCGGGATTCCGGTATGAGAAAGCCACAAACATTAGTGGTACTAGAAATTATTTAAGTAGAGGTTCAGTCATGTGCAATATAGACACAGTGAGTATCATCGGACTTTTTTTGAAGGGTCAGCACGCATTGGATGGAGTGGATAATGAACAAATAAAAGATCAAGAAATACAAATGATGCATAAACCTGTTTTTCGGGGTGTTACTTGGGAATTGTATAACTTATGAATGTTTGGTCTTATGCAGCAGCAATTTCAGAACCCCCCGATCCATTTACTCAGTAAAAACCATCTTTAGAGTTCACAATTAATTCCACGCATTGAATCAAAATGTACTTGTTTCAATGTAACTTGATCAATACAGGCAATAGAGAGTGACATAATACTAAAATCAGTGGAACTGTCATGACCAAACTATCAAGTGAATCTATGACCTACAAATGCCAAAATTCTGATGATATTGGGACCCATCATAATCCAATAAATCCTCCAAAGAAGCAAAAAAGTCGCATTGGAAGTGTGATACATAGGCCAACAAATACAACATGTGCGACAATGTTTAGTCTTACAAACAAACATAAACTCTTTTCTCACTATCCGATTAGGAAAAGGAAGTATTATAATTTGATTATATTAGAACTATGAAATGCTATCTGCCAACTGTATTGCCTGACACGTCAGTAGGAATGAAAAATTGACCAAGGGGATGATGCTTTAGTTTAAGGAATCATGTGAGAACTGAACATGCGGAGAATATGTTAAGCCGATGCCCCAACTAATCAGTTTGTGAAGAAACATGAAGATGATATTATCAGGTATCATTTTCGAGTAGTTTAAGAAAAAGAGTGAAAAACCCCATATCTAGTTCCGTTAAATGAAGCAACACGATCAACAAGACAACAGAGTCACCTAAAAGACTTTCAAAAAGGAATATTAAGAAGTCATCACCAGCCGCAAAGCTGATATTTGTTCAAAAAATACACAATGAGCAATGTCCGGATTCGTAGAACATTCAAAAACAAACTCACCCGATTATCTCATGAAAAAAGAGGAACTGCAATGGTAAAATTGCTAGTATCTTGCAAGTAGACACCGTTTAATGCAAACCTATACAAACTTGTACCTTTATAGCATATCACAAGAAAAGGCATAAAAAATTCATGATTGTAGAGCACAGAATTGATTTACGGCGATCAATTGAAGCACAAAAACAAACATAATTCTCATCGAGTGTGCATGAATTAAAAAAAGATAGAACGACCAAACTTGCAAAACATATTGAATCAAATAAGCAAGGTGCATTAAAACAATCCGATCTTGTAAGAAGAAACTATTCCCTGGTATAACACCAATTTGTGAGTTCTATAGAGTAACATCTCAATGGGTACCAAACCAAACTCTATAAATCCATATACAAATGGTGAACACAAAATACCAACACTTTCCATCTCTAACGTTATACATTTGTACTATACTGGTGAGACTGTAAGATACCAATGTGATTAGGTGGCAAACACAAAACGGAAAAAAAGATCCAATTTTTTCTTTTTTTTTTCCCGATCAACATTGAACCTAGGCAGAAGCCCGATCAATGCAGCATAATCCATAATGTTGCGAAGTAAACAAAAGCTTAAAAACATAAGTCAATTGGGTTTTCGGCACTTACTGCTTTGCGAATTGTGTTTTACTCGATTAAGCCTCTCGAACTGGACCTGTGATTCCACGAATACCTTCATTCTCTGGATCTCCAAATCCTTCGCAAACTGCATCCTTTCTTTCTCCAACTCCACCATCTGCCTCTGTTTCGCCACCTCCACTTTCTGGTATATCTTCCCTAAACTTGCTATGGCCTCTGCTAACCTCCTATACCCCTCCACCACCACTGTCCCTTTCTCTCCCATTGGCCCTTTCCTTTTCATTCCCACTGCCGATAGCCCCCGACCCCAAGCTCCAGAATCCTCTTCTTCTTCCTCCTTAGCCTTCGTCACCGTCGCCGACGCTGCCATGACAGAAAAATTCGTCATGCTCCGCTTAGACCTGGGCCCAACAGGTACAGACCATGGTAGTCTCAGTAGATGACTGAAAGCTTGATCTTTTTCCTGGTGGTGAATCATGGCCGGTGGATTCATCCGGTAATGGTTGAGTGCCTTAGGTGGAGGCGGGGGAGATGAAGACTCCTCCGGCGAAAGAGAAGCTCTTCGGCGAAGGCTTCTGCTGTGACCATTGGAGTTACAGTTGTTAGCCTTGTAGAAAGTGTCACCAATGAGGGCGTCAACGCTGCGGAAGTGCGGCCACGTGGAACAGTAGCGGCCGTTTGATTGAACGACCTTAGACTTCTCGATCTTATACTTCTTTTTGACGGTGTCGATGCGGTTCTTACACTGAACGTCGGTGCGGAGAATCTTAAGGGAAGTGGCGTGGATGGCATTGACGGCATCGGCAACCTCCTGCCAGTCCTTACGGTGGAGGTTTTTGCGGTTAAGCTCCACGTAGCGTGCTCCCCAGGCATCAATGAGCGTCTGAGTTGCATCCTCTGACCAACAGTCCTCACGGGTCGGAAATCCCGGGGTTCGTATCGCCGGAGGTGGAAGTTCGGGTTTCGTTGGTGAGGGAGGGGAAGAACGGAGATGTTTATCGTCGTCGGAGATGGGGGAGGCTGTCGCGGAGTAAGGAGGTGAAGGAGTGGTGGGTGAAGGCGACATGTCGGTGGCGTGCGGCGGCGGGATTCTGAGAGGTATAATTGGAGCTTGCGAACATAGAAGTAGTCCGAGGCAAGCACCGGTACGGTGTGTGACCGAACATATAAACTCCACGGTGGGCAGGTGGGGCTTTCAAAATTCTCTCTCTTATTTATTTATTTTATTTAATAATGTAATAAAGCGTGATAAATAATATTTAAATTAATATAAAAAGTAAATAAATAATATCATATTATCGTCTAGATAAATTATCACTTAAATAATTAGTAAATTAAATAATAATTTTTTAATAAATCTATGACCTAAGCTTTGGGATTATTAAAAAAAAAATCAAAAACTGTTCACGAAATCAGAAGGCCCTGATTAAAAACACTAGGTTACTAGGTTCATAAAGGAACAAGGATTCTTAACTGTACATTGTAAAACTGTTGGATTACATAGATCTCATATGAAATGTCTACTTAGAGTCCGTTTGGTATAAAAAACTATAATTAAAAAAGTGTTTTTTTTTTTTAAAAAAATGCTTTTTTAATTTTTAACTTGTTTGGATGGGCTTCTAATGCTTAAAAAAGTATTTATTTAAGTTGAAATTAGAGCTTTTTTAAAAATCCTATTTTAGAGCTTTTTTAATAACTTAAAAAACAACATCCACCAGTAGCCTCCTCTCAATCTTTTCTCCATTCTTCTACAAGGTACAATTTTTTTTTCCCGTCGAGGTTTTTGTTCGTTCATTTTTTTCTGTTTTCTTTTTGCTGTAGAATCTACACTCCCTATTCATTTACGTCTGTATTACGTATTGTGAATTAGATAATTATGTTACAATTCGGTCAATGATCCGATAAATCCAGGAAGTCAGGAAGAGGAAATTATTTGCTTATTCCATTTTTTTGCAACTACGTATATAATATTATATTAATTAAAATATGTTATATACCATAATATTACTGTAATATATTTAATCCTTGTTTGTATTACTTTTTCATTTATGATATTGTGAATTAGATAATCTATTGTTTTTTTATGTTTTATTTTATTATATATCATAATATTACTGTAATATTATTTAATCCTTATTTTTTTTATGTTTTATTTTTTTTATGTATTACTTTTGGAGTGTGCAAAACACGATGGAAGGTATTACAAAATATGCCCACATTTTGTCTAGATATTCAATTTAAAATTATAGTGGCATGTTTTGCTTTACACAATTTCATAAGGCGATACGATGCGGCTGGAGATATTCTTGAACAACTCGAAAATATTGATGATTTACAAGAAATCAAGCAAGATAGTGAAAATGTTTATGTCCATGACAGAGGTATGAGATGGCAAGAGCCAACACAAGAAAATATTACAGAAATGAAAGAATTGAGAGATGACATAAGAAATTCACTGCCAATACAAGGTCGACATTGAACTATTAGTTTTTATTTAAATAAATTAAAGTAGAATGTAAACATTAACTATTGTTATTAACAATGGTTTTTAAGATTTCAATATTTTATTGTTTTGGTATAGATTTAATTATTTATATTTATATNTGATATTGTGAATTAGATAATCTATTGTTTTTTTATGTTTTATTTTATTATATATCATAATATTACTGTAATATTATTTAATCCTTATTTTTTTTATGTTTTATTTTTTTTATGTATTACTTTTGGAGTGTGCAAAACACGATGGAAGGTATTACAAAATATGCCCACATTTTGTCTAGATATTCAATTTAAAATTATAGTGGCATGTTTTGCTTTACACAATTTCATAAGGCGATACGATGCGGCTGGAGATATTCTTGAACAACTCGAAAATATTGATGATTTACAAGAAATCAAGCAAGATAGTGAAAATGTTTATGTCCATGACAGAGGTATGAGATGGCAAGAGCCAACACAAGAAAATATTACAGAAATGAAAGAATTGAGAGATGACATAAGAAATTCACTGCCAATACAAGGTCGACATTGAACTATTAGTTTTTATTTAAATAAATTAAAGTAGAATGTAAACATTAACTATTGTTATTAACAATGGTTTTTAAGATTTCAATATTTTATTGTTTTGGTATAAATTTAATTATTTATATTTATACATCACACTTGTTTAGAAATCCGTTATAAAATATATATATAAATTAATGAGTTAAAAAAGTACTTTAATGATATGTATCAAAACACATTTATTAATTTAAAAAGTGCTTTTTATCTATTCATCCAAACACAATATTAACACAACTTTTACTTAAAAAAGCACTTTTAAAAGTCAACTTAAAAAATCACTTTTTTAATGAAAAAACTTTTGATACCAAACTACCTTAATCTAAGAATAGTGATATGTACAACTCTATATCCAAAATCTCACAAAAGGCTCAAATCCTACATATGTTTGGCGTTATTTGCTGTGGGGGTGTGATATTATTGAAAAAAATCTATGTTGGAGAGTAGGGGATGAGAATAATATTACAGTGCATTCAGACACCTGAATACCCATTTTGCCTTCTTATAAATTTGGTCTAAATACGTGTGTGGATCCTACCATGAAGGTGGCTAGTCTCATTACGAATTCGGGTCATTGGAAGGAAGAAGTTGTGCGGCAGATTTTCCCTCTGCACGAAGATGAAGCAATTCTTGATGTTTCCTTGAACATTAAGGGATGTGCAGATATCAAGTTCTGGAAGGGAAGCCCGAATTGTATGTAGTCTGTCAAACTTGGTTATCTCTTGGAGATCAATAGTCTGACTCCCCCTCCATTCCAATCTTCACATCCTCTGCTGAGTTGGTGTCTCTGTATACAGAGACAACGATGAGAGTGAGTAATTCAGAACTGGTATGGAAGCCGCCGATATCCGGTTTCAGCTAAAGGTTCAGAATTGGCTGCTAGCCGTTATGGTATGGACTTTTGTTTACAACAGGGGTTTATCAACATTTGCATTTTTTCGGATTTTCTTCCGGTGATTCAAGCAGCAACCAAGCCTTAAGAGGATTGTGGACCTGATGAACGATTGCTTTGGAAGTGCAAGCATTACTCAAATCACTAGTGTTTGTATCTTTTCACCATATGAAAAGATGGGCGAATGGAGCTGCACATCTTTTGCCCGTGAAGCTCTTCTTTCGAATTCTCACTTTGAGTGGAGTAATTGTATTTTACCTTCTAGGTTCGAGTCTTGATTTATTGAATATTGAATGGATTTTACTTTTAAAAAAATAAATAAATGAAAAAAATAATAATAATAAACAATGGGATGATTTACACTGTGTCTAATAAATTAATGAAATTAATTAAAAATGTCAAAAGCAACTGTGTGTGATTGAAGAACTCTCATGCTCATCCATCAGTCCATCTAAGACATACACGCAGATATGGATTCAGCACGTATGGCGGCGGCTTTCAGCACGACAATAAATGACCTCCCAGACGTCATTCTGTCTAACATAATCGCCGCCGTGTCTGATGTTCGCTGCCGCAACTCTGCCTCGATCGTCTGCCACAATTGGTACCTTTTTAGAGCGCGCCACACGTGCTTCCCTCACACTCCGCGACGATGGATTCACCCGAGAGGACGCGAAGATTGATGCGGCCACTTTGATCGAGGTATTTTCAAGGCTTCCATTGTTAGTAGAACTAGCTTTAGATGTTTGTAATAATGTCCGAGACAGTGGTCCAGCTCTGGAGGTTCTCGACTCGAAATGCCGAAACTTGAGGTCCCTTAAATTGGGGCTATTTCATGGGATTTCGATGCCAATTGAGTCCAAGTTCGATGGCGTAGCCCTCTGCCAAAAGCTTGAGTCACTGTCCATTAGGAATGTGGGAAAATTTGACTGACATGGGATTGATTGCAATTGCCAGAGGGTGTTGTAGGTTGGCAAAGTTTGAGGTTCAAGGTTGCAAGAAAATAACCACACGGGGGAGGAGGACTTTTGTTTCTTTACTTCGTCAGACCTTAGTCAATGTCAGAATCTCCTGTTGCAAGATCTTGGTGCAGCATCGTCTTTGAAAGCGTTGGAGCCAATTCAGGATCGAATCATGAGGCTTCACATCGATTGCATCTGGGATTGTGCCGAAGAGCTCGAGGATCTTGATGGGGTCAATGGTGGTTTGAATCTCAATGTTTTTGAGCAAGTGGAAGCATCAAATTCCCCTGGTGGACATTCAAGCAATGCCTTTATGAACTCGTCCAATCTCAATTCTGGTTATGTAGGATTTGATCTTAACGATAATGGCTTCACACATGGGAATGGGTTCGTGGAGAAAACATGGGACAGACTTCAATATCTATCTCTGTGGATCGAAGTAGGCCAGCTTTTGACTCCTCTATCGTCTGCAGGACTTGAAAACTGTCCAAAGTTGGAGGAGATTCGAATCAAGGTTGAAGGAGATTGCAGGGAGTTATCAAGGCCATCTGAACGTGAATTTGGGTTGAGCATTCTAACGAACTATCCCAGCCTGAAAAGGATGCATTTAGACTGCGGCGACACCATCGGCTATGCCCACACCGCACCTTCTGGGCAGATGGATTTGAGCCTATGGGAACGGTTTTATTTGTTCTGTATAGGCGATTTGGGTCTAACTGAGCTGGATTACTGGCCTCCACAGGACAGGGATGTTAACCAGAAGAGCTTATCTCTTCCGGCAGCCGGATTGCTGCAAGAATGTGTCGGGCTCAGGAAACTTTTCATACATGGGACTGCTCACGAGCACTTCATGATGTTTTTGCTAAGGATACCGGATCTAAGAGATGTCCAATTGAGAGAGGACTACTATCCTGCACCAGAGAATGATACGAGCACGGAGATGAGGCCAGACTCGTGCTGCCGTTTCGAGGCGCATATTAATATGCGCCGGATTTCTGATTGATGCAAACTCAACGCATGCATTCGTTGATGATGTTTTTTGTCTGTTTACGGTATTGACAATAAACTCTCCGAGCGGTCTGTGCTTGAGCTTGCGTTTATTGACATGAATAAGCTGGACTTTCCGGTTGTGCTTTACCATTGGATCATGAAATATAATTGAAATCCTTGACAAAATTATTTAGATTAGCCGTTAAAGTTAGGAAATCACTCTGGAAAAAAATAAATAAACGGGTCACATGCCCATTTCAATAGAGAGTCCTTTAACTTTCTTTCGTGGACCTGACTACATCCAACTTCAAAATCCGGAATTTTTTGGTTTTAATACTTTTTAAGTGGTGAGAAATTTAATTTAATTTATTTTTATGGTCATTAAATAATTAGCTACTTTTAACAATATTTGTATTTATACATCTAAACACTCGTACATAAGAATAAAATTGGACATTTATTTATATAATTGCCTTTTGTAATGAATTTATTAATATGTGTGCTTATATAATTGGGACACAGAGATTATTATTATTATCATCATCATTATTATTATTATTAGATAACAAGTTTTCCTTTTAGTAATTACTATTAAATAATATTAGAATTTATATTTATGCCCACGTTGATCATAAGTGAGATTCTTGAATATAATATATGAATTTAAATATGATTAATATTTCAAATTTGGAGACTCCTTCCTATCTAAACCTACTCTAGATTTCTTTACATGAACTTTCAGTAACCCAATAAAACTAAAATGATATTTGTAAATTCTTTAAAAAAATATTATGAATTTTTCAAATTTATAAAATTAAACATTTACAAAAACTACTTAAATAACTCAATTGGAAATTAAAATGAACCCACCTTCGTAAAGATGAAAGATCGTCCCACAAATTTTAATAGGACATAGCCTTTAAGACAGGCATAAAGTTTAAAACTTAAGTGGGTTGCTTGAGGTTTGGGGTACAGCGTTGCAAAAACAACTCATAGTGGTCCTCTTAGATAAAGTCGTAAGTTTTTTTTTCTTTTGCTTGGATAATATATGAATTTGTAATTTGTATTGAGTTATACACTTTTACGGAACAAGTAGATACCTTACTACAATATCAATATCTATAATTTGAAACACAAAAATTTACGTGAGACGATCATACGAGTCAATTTTGCGAGATAAATATTATGTATAGGTCACCTATGAAAAATATGACATTTTATGCTCAATTATTACATTTTATTGTAAATATAGATATAGTTGACACGTCTCACGAGTAAAAATCCATGAGACCATCTTACAAGAGACATACTCAATTTGAATTTTGTAGCAACATGACACATACTTGTAGCCAAGAACAGAGCCAAAAAAATGGAGTTGAGAGGACGGGAAAAAAATTAAAAATTTTAGAGGAGCAGTTGCAAATTTTAAAGGGAGAAAAGTGAAAGTAAAATATTACATTTAGCACCTTAGGTACCGTTTGGTTCAAGTACTTCTAATACTAATATAAATAGTCATATCATATTACTTGTTTTGTACAAGTATTATTTATCTCGATCAATCAAATTATTATTATTTATTTCACATCAATCAAATTCGTAATAATTTATCTCACATCAATCAAATCAATAATATAAAATTACGATATTACCCTTAATAAATAATATTATTAATATTCTATTAATATTTTCAACAATGACAAAATAGTAATATCATATTATCTCAAATTTAATCAATCAAATCAATTAAATCAAACACTATATTAATTATAATTTTATATTTATTTTATTATTACAAAATATTACTTATACTCATACTATATATCTCATACCATGAACCAAACGGTACCTTACTCAATAAAAATAAAAAATCGAGGGACACGACCATACACACCAAAGCTCCGTCTCTGCTTGTAGCTCAAGTCACGCTCACTTAAAATCCTTTACCAATGGTCTTAAAAAATAACAAGATAGTGTCGACTTCATCTTATCGCATAAGCCTGTCGTATATGGTTTTCTGAATACAATTTATTTGATTAACGTAGTTTGTAAAATATTGTATTAGTTCGAAAGTCTATAAAATATACGACCGAAAGATGATAAAAAAACGAGTTACATCAGAGTTAAAAGAAAAGGAAAAAGCAAGAGAGCTGCTTTCATTTGTTTTCAAGAAACATACGTTTCTTTATTAAAAAAAAAAACATGGATTTCTAAGAAATAATTTTTTTTAAAAAATAAGTCAGTGTCTCTATTTTTCTTATTGAGTAATTAATGCACGGTTACCAAAATATAGTAAAATCCCAAATCCCCAACTAATCATGAATCCACAATGGTCCAAAATTAATTTTCAGTTTCCAAGAATTCTGAAGTTTCATGAAAGTTCAATGATGTTGCATGTGTAAAGATGACTTTTTTGGTCATCCCCTTAACAATCATATTATATTGTTGATTAATTAAAATGTGATCACATGATCCCAATATGGATGGATGGCCAGAGGTAAAGTCAAAATAACATTATACTAAACTAAGAAATTAATGTAATAAATTTCATAACCAAAACAAGAATTTAAATTTCGTACGCTAAGATGTATGTATAACCCATTACCATGTGTTTTTGCTTTGCACATGCTGAGCCTCTCTGTCCAGCTTAATAATCAATTCCAATAAAAATCATATTATAAGGATGGTAATCAGATCTTTCCTTTTATTGCTGTTTTACAGCTTTCATCAGCAATAAATGTGATCCCATCAGCATCTGTTATATAATGTTCTTCTCAATAAATTGAACAGAGTGAACCAAAAATTGCTTTTCAGGATTCTCACTGTTTCCAAAGGTACCATCTATCTCATAAAATTTTCTGCAGAAATCTTAATGGGTTTAATTTTTTTTATGATGTATGATCATTAATTGTAGACATATATTTCCATGAATTAATTTTTGGTGTGTTGGTTGTTGCCGCAATAAATTTGAACCCAGAAATATATCAGCCTCGAAGTGGGAAAAACTGGGAGGAGTTGCAAGTGTTAAAATGTATTGATAAGGTTAATTTTAGCTTCATTTTATATGGAGATTTTCTTTTAAGTTATGATTTCTGTGTTCTTGGAGTGCCTCTGATGCTCATTGTGAATTCTTTATCTCCTGTCAAGTGAGCTTAACTTTCAGCTTTTCTTAGCTTGTCTGCTTCAAATTCTTATAGCGTTAATCAGATATGTATAAAAATCAGGGCATATGGTTTTTTCTTGTTTTCGGCTTCATCAAATTTCATTTTCGTCTATAAGAGTCATCAGTCAATATCTATGCCTCGTTTGTAGAATTATGTCGCCATCTTGAGGTTAAAATGTGGGTTATTTTTCTAAGCATGCGCAACTATCAAGAATTTTTTCAGGTGCTTATGGGGGGAATGGGGATTCTAACCATGTGTGTTGAATTCTGTAGATGAGTTTGGGAATGCATATATATATATAAGGACATGTATATAAACTTTACAGAGGAAATTATATAGAGCCATATGCTATGATAGCTCTGAATCTTCTCATATGTTCTTCCATAGCTGTAGCAGAACATTGAGCGGGCTAGAGATGGTGGAACTTCTATAACGAGTTGTTTTTCGAGCCAATCAATTGCTCCCTGGTCTTGAATAAAGGAGCCAATCACAAACTGGCGGTGATATTGACAGATAGAGCAAGTTGGTGTTGCTGGTTTAGCGGATGGAGGACAATAAACTGAATTTCAACCGACCATTTCTATCAGTGAGACGAAATTCGCCAGCAGTGACCTCTCAAAAGGATGACAAAGGTAAAACAGGCAATTCTGTACCTGTTAGACCTCATCTTCCTTCTTACCGATCAGAACTGAAATCTGGCCCAATTAGAAATCCTGGAGCAGTGCCTTTTCAATGGGAACGGACCCCTGGACAACCAAAGGAAGTGTCCAAGCAAGAAACTCGAAACCACCATAGACCTCCAATTGCCCCTAAGCTTCCTCCGGGAAGATGTCCACAAGCTATCCAGCAGCATTCACGTCAAATTATTCCAGAGGAAAATTCAAGTCTAATAGTAACATTTGCAGGTGATTCCCAGAGTGGGCTGCATGGCGGTGAAAATTTCAAGAATTTTGAGAGATATGACGAGATTACAGAGAAGGGGATGCATTCTGAGTCAGGGGATAGTGATGAAGATTATGTTGATGCGCCTGATACACTTTCAAGAACCGAATCCTTTTTCATCAATTGTAGTGTGAGTGGTTTAAGTGGATTTGATGATTTAGATACCGAACAACCTGAAAGTTTTTTGACCGACCCAAAATCTCTGGAGTTCATGATGGATAGGTTTCTCCCCGCTGCAAAGGCAATGGCTTCTGAGACACCACAGTGTGCATCCCAAAAGGAATCTATCACCAGAGAACAACTCCAACAATCTAAGAAAATAGTTGGCAGTGGTAAGCTTTTGCTTCGCTATGGGCCTAGTTTTGCAAAGCGATATTCATATTGCCATGAAACAGAACAAGAACAAGAAGAGGACAGCGATGACGACTGTAATCAGCATAAAAAATTTCCAGGAGTTTGTGGTCTGCTACCCCGGTTTTGCTCAAGAAGTTCACTGGGCGTTTTAAATGCAGTACCTGCAATGAGTATGAGAACCCGAGTTCCAATACATGCTGCTAACACAACTCTTAATCGAGCTTCTTCAGCGGGATCTTATGGCGAGACTGAGAACGAGGTATTAACTTTAGTTTCATATCATCGACCTTCATGCGTGCTATGGCTTATGCCAAGATTTTGATGCAAATTTGACCCATTCAATATTATTTTTTTTGAGCAGTCCAAGCCTGATTATTCTGACCTTAAATCAATGGATACAATCCAAACATCTGAACTTGAGGTGAATGAGACTAATTCGGGATATGAACATTTTCAAGTAGAGAACCATAATGCATCAACAAGTCTTCATGCACCTTTTTCGTTTATTGAAGAACAAGAAGTTACTGGGGTTCCTGAAGAAACAAACCATACAAGGATTAATGCCAAAACCTTTCAGGAACTATTGGCTGATCAAGGCAGTTCAGAGGAATCAGCTGCAGGAGAACCAGCTGTGGAAAAATCTCTCTATGTAGATACCATGAAGATGCTGGAAACTGAAAGCACGGCTTCCTGTTCTCCACCGACTGAAGAAGATGCTGAAGGAGTTCCTGTTTCAGGAGAAGTCCTAAAAATTATTGCTAATAAAGTAGTGAGGGATGTACCAGAGGCGTACGGAGAAAATGAAGATGCTAACCTCAGTTCAACTATGATAAAAAATCTAAAAGTTCTGGACAAAGATCCTTCTGAAAGTCAGCCACCAAAAGCTAATGCTCTGGAAAACGAAACTCATCCAAATCACTCTCGCCTTCCTGTTCCCCCATCTTTACCTAAATCTCCATCAGATTCTTGGCTCGGGCGTACATTGCCTTCCATTTCCGTGAAGAAATCATATCTTCATTCATCTTTTGGTGTGGCAACAAATCCCAAAAATCATGATCCTAATGCACCTAAAGGCAATATCACCTGGGAAACTTTTGTTAAATCTACAAAGGTGCGACAACACCATTCATGTCATTCTAAGGCGAGTTCTTTTGTTGCTTCCACACTAATTATCAAATGTTTCTATTAGTGTATTTTCATGTGTATGAAACCAGTGATTGGCTCACATTGTTGCTTGCTTTATCAGGAACTCTTGACGCCCATACCAGAAGGTTAATGATGAGCCATACTTGAAGCCATGGCTCTTGTACAGCCGTATTTCCGGCAACTTTGGCGGATTCAATGTTGATATGTATACGATTCAATAAATAGTTCTACTCTCCACAACTCACTCTCTTTGGCTTGCAAGATGGTTGATGCCTCACTTTTTTGTCACGCTTGTTATAACCCTGTATAGAAATATTGTTCGAATCAATCTGTTGCATGTGTTAAAGCCAGATTTTGTTGTAACATCGTTTGGTTCAAATGATAAGACTGAATTGATTATGTAATGTTTTGATTTAAGTTCTCAAAATAGATTATAGTTATAAATAATTGTATATTTCACATATATGAATTTATCATCTAAATCTAGACATGAATTTGTATACTAAATACCAGCTTAGTTCCGAAGCCTCTGTATCCCTCAGAGGCATACTTATATATTCATTACCTTTTGAATAACCTAAATATATACAAGCACCCAGTCATTTATTGGCCGAGCACAAATGTGTTTCTTGTCCTCGTATAAATGTTGTGATTATTTGTCAGTTTTTTTTTAAATATTGCCATTTTCTTCACTGCAAATACTTCAACTCTATATATATTTTTTTTTTGTCAAAGACTCCAAGTCTGTGTGTTAGATTTGTAAGTTTGCCTGAGGCTATTTTTTTTATTAAGTATTAATGCAGATGGAACTGAAAATCTTGCTCACACTTGTTTGATATTCTATTGGCTTTGTTTTTTTGGGCATTTTCATTTAAATATTAGATTATTCCTTATTGTATCCTAGTTGACGATTTAAAGATGCTCATTTTAAGATCTATACAATATGTGATGAAAACAAATTGTGGAAATTGAGGACCTCCCATATGCAAGAATTGATTAATGGGCCTCCTAATGTTGACATGTGGGTTTTCTTAGCTTTTGAACCGTTAGGTCTACTGTGAGTTGTATCGATCCAATTATTTTTTTATGAATTGGATCGTATTGAATATTTACCTCACAAATTTGTTCAATATGGTCATCTCACGTTTGAATATTGATTTGGATGTCAATGTTTAAGTCAATTCAAAAAAAAATTTTCAAAATCTGGAGATTTAGTTGTGGCAGATGGAATTGAGACTTCTACACGAATGTATAAATTCATGTCGACCAAGTTTGCTTGGAAATAAATCGAATTTTGTCATGAATTGAAATCGAATATCTCGGATTTCCAGTCTAATTATATTCGGGTTTAAAATTAAGTTAAAATGTTTGAAATTTCTTAGCAATCTTATCTCTTCATTTTATTTTGGAATCTGGTGTAATCTTAAATAATGATAAATATTCCAACTACTAGAGCTGTATATTTATCTGAATATCTTTGGAAAAAAAGATCTCTACATAATAATAAAAATAAAAATAACAGTAAATATATATGGATAAGTTTGCAATGATTGTTCAATGCTTTAGCTTTTTGGTCATGTCATGATAACAATTATTGTTATTATTAAAAAATTGTGTGCATTATTTGTGACAAAACGAGCACATACAAAAGTGTTTGAGTCCATAATAATAACTACTTACTTGGCACATGCGGTGTGTGTGTACGGTTTTTTTTATAATTATCGAGAGCTTAAAGTGAAATTTGACAAATTATCGAGGGACTAAAGTGCTATTTGAATAGTTGTCATTTTAAAAAAAAAAAAAACAAAAAGTTTTTTGTAATTTAAAAAACATAAAAACAAAAATGTAATTGTGATATCAAATAAAGGCAAAATCGAGAAATCAAAAAACAAACCAATGTTTTTTATCTCTGTTAAGGAGATTCTTAATATATAGTAATAGATAATNACTTTATTTATATATATATAATTATTAAAACATACCATGACATCAAAAGTTAGTTACTCTAGACATCTCAAATTTAATAATATAATATAAATAAAAGTATAGATATACGAGTATTTCTTCTTCTTTATTTTTTCCCTCTTTCATTATTTTATTTAATTTATAAAATAAAAAAAAAATTCTTATGAATTGAATTCAAATTTACTCTAAATTAGATATACATTTTTTTAATTAACTTCATTCTCAAACATCCAACCAATTTAGATTGACTATTTTCAAAATTTAAACTTAATCTTCTATACCTTATCTAATTTATGATATCTTATTTCACATATATTTTTAGTTAATCATATTATTAATTTATTAAATATTCTATTCATATACTATTACTTTAGTTAAAAAATACGAAATATATATAATTTTGATACGTTACCTATTACATATTTATGTGAGTACAATTAAAATATAATTTATACGTGATAAAAAATATTAAAATTATATATTTAATAGGTGAATGTTATTTCAATAATATTATATATATCAACATATAAAATATCAAATATATATACGTATATATAATTTTAAAAATGATGTTATCAATTATAAAATATAAAGATATAAATAATAAGAGAGAGAGGTGAAAGTCACATGGATTCGTTGCCGGTAGAGCATCATCACCATAATCCGCCACCCGAGCAGCATCATCATAAATATCATCATCTTGACCAAGCTCAAGCACCGCTTGCCACTGGCGTCAAGCACGCCATGGAAACTGACAAGGTGGTCCATCCCTCCGTAACGCCTTCTTTTCCTTCTCACTAGGACTTCTCTCTGCATTAACAATGTGTCTTTAGCCAAATTCTGCTTGGGCTACCTCGATCTAGCTCAGAAGCTTCACCAATCTGTGGATCTTTACTTGTACAAGGATATAGGGTGGTTCCCGGTAGCATATTGGGGAGTATGCTGGAGATCTGAGAGTTAGATATTTTTCGTGGGTGTTATGGATTCTAAGTTTGAGAGTTTCTGCTGGATTTTGGCCAGGAAAGAGTGTTGGGTAATTTATAAGTATTTTTGTGTGTGTGTGCAAGTATCAGGTTTTTTCCGTTGGATGCAACCGTTTTGAATCTTTTGATGAAAATCTGTGCAATTTAGTTTTACGTAGCCTTCTTCGTACTTTATCGATGTGTAGACTTAGGTTTGTTTTTTTCTTGTTTTTTTTCTCGGTTCTTCAATTTTATCTGCCGGATAATGCATATACGTTTTTCATTCTCCATGCTCTCATGTTAATAAATGTAATATTATTTAAATTTTATTTCATTTTACTTAGATTTAGCTCATTACTTTCTGCGGGTGAAATCTGGCTGCTTTTCTTAAATTTTAGGTGAAGTTTACTTGAATTGAATGAGGGTTTGCTTGCGCAGTTGGCTTATGGTAGATTCTCCTTGAATATATAGCAGATCCCTCCCTTCTCAAGTTTTCTGGCATATATGGATGCTTTCTTGAGAGCCGTCTCCTGTTGCAAATGCTGCCTTTTCAGTTCTAAACGTGTCATCTCTTTAGATCCTTGTCCCTTTTACATTTGCTAATTCTGCAAGTAGATGGGAATTTAAGATTTTCAGTTAACTATTAGCTGTCTTTGTTATGGTGCTACTGCAAATTGTGGTAGTTTGATTGTCTTAGCTCGAAATTGTTTTTCTAATGATTTGTCCTGGGTCTGTGCTGCAGGATATGTCTTCCTCTTTAGTTGATGGAAATGATCCGCTGACTGGTCACATAATTTCGACTACGATAGGAGGCAAAAATGGAGAGCCCAAAAGGGTTGGTATCGGACTTCTTTATGGAGTTTCTATTGCTGCTATTTTATGTTTTATGAGAATACAGAGATATTGAGATTGTTCTATTTAATTTCAAGATTTTGATTTCCTTTTTTAATCCTTTGATGAAGGGGTCTTTCTGATGTTTATAAATGATTAATTGGTTGTTGATGATTTTCTTAGCTATAGCTAATGGTTTGTTTGTGGTGCTTTTCTGCAGACAATTAGTTACATGGCAGAGCGTGTTGTGGGTACTGGATCATTCGGTATTGTTTTTCAGGTTTGTATTTCTTATTCGTTCTCAATTTCTTGAGGAGAATATTTTTAGATCTAAAAGGTTGTGATAATTTTCTGTAGGCGAAGTGCTTGGAGACCGGTGAGACAGTGGCCATAAAGAAGGTTTTGCAAGATAAGCGATATAAAAATCGTGAGCTGCAGTTAATGCGGTTGATGGATCATCCAAATGTGATTTCACTGAAGCACTGCTTCTTTTCCACAACAACCAGGGATGAACTTTTCCTGAATTTGGTAATGGATTACGTCCCCGAGACTATGTACAAGGTTTTAAAGCATTATAGCAATTCAAATCAAAGGATGCCGCTCATATATGTGAAACTCTACACCTATCAGGTCTGATTGATGTCATTAATCATTTTCTCAATGACTTCTCATCTCTGACAGGCATAAATCTGCCAATACTTCTCAGTTATTTAGGGGGCTTGCGTATATGCATAGTGTTGCCGGGGTTTCCCATCGCGATATAAAACCTCAAAATATTTTGGTTAGTGAATAGTGATGTAATTCTCCTCTCTCTTACCAATGTCATTCTGAATCTTTTTTTTCCTGATAAAATACTATCTGCTGCAGGTTGATCCCCTTACCCACCAGGTCAAGATTTGTGACTTTGGAAGTGCTAAAGCTCTTGTAAGTTCATTGCTCTGTCTGGTTCTGTGTATTGATGTGAAGATTGTTTGCTCTCATTTGGTCCGCATTTATGTATGTTCATTATGTGTCGGTTTGTCAAACATTTGTATTCAGAAAATCTGTCCAATAAACGGTGTGGTTGATGGTTATTTAATCGTGGCAAGGTTGTTTAGCAATTTCAGGGGAAATAAATCTTAGCAATTGTAATTATCAATTAACTTAACTATATGTGAACCTTGGAAATTGGATCATTTAAGTAGAGGGATGGATCTCATCAAATTCCTTTTGTTCACTCGTTACATGGGAAAACGAGCTTAGGTTAAGCACATGCTTTGCGAAAGAAAGGATGTTTTGGTAAACCACATAGTCCCATTTATAGTTTCTCGATTTAGTGCAGTAGCTGCATATGAATTTCCTTGGGGGTCCTGCCCTTTCTTTTTAGCTCCTTTTATCCTGAAGCAATGGGGTGATATGTAGTAGTTTCTTTCCATTTGGGTCTCCTAGAAGGTGGTTGCACGAAGTTTTCTGTAGTCCGATGAAAGGAAATGTTTCTGTAATGTCTCTGGAGATTATTCTTTTCCTGGGTTTACGGTTTCAAAATCTCATATTGCTTATTAAACTAATATTTACAGTGAACTTAAATGGTTTGACCTTATCAATTATGCTTTTTCCTCACCTTATAAAATACATAATTATTAGGTGAAGGGTGAAGCTAACATAGCTTACATTTGCTCTCGTTACTATCGAGCTCCAGAACTCATATTTGGTGCGACAGAATATTCAACATCAATTGATATTTGGTCAGCTGGATGTGTTCTTGCTGAGCTGCTTCTGGGCCAGGTTTGTGTTTTTCCAAGTCTGGCTTACCATGATTACCAGTCTACACTTGCACATGTTCTCCTTATGCATTATCATTTTTCTTTTACTCCAGCCTCTTTTTCCTGGAGAAAATGCTGTTGATCAGCTCGTAGAGATTATCAAGGTATGCATCAACAGTATATATCTTACAGATTTATGGAGTAGAAATTTGAGTATATGGCAGCCTTTACCTTATGTATGACTTTGTTGCACAGGTTCTTGGTACTCCAACTCGAGAAGAAATACGGTGTATGAATCCAAATTACGCTGACTTCCGGTTTCCCCAGATTAAAGCCCATCCATGGCACAAAGTATGGCTGTACTTGCTGTATATCGTCTCTCAGTGATCTATCGTTAAAATCCCAGTGTTTTTATCAAGAGTAATCACTTTTCAGGTTTTCCATAAGCGGATGCCTCCTGAGGCCATTGATCTTACTTCTAGACTACTTCAATACTCACCAAGCCTTCGATGCACAGCTGTATGTTTTATTTAAATCAGTCTATTTGAGTTTTATCTTCTTATATGATACTTAAATGGCAATGCTGAGCAACAAAATAATATTTACTTTTATTTTAGTTTTAGATTTTTTTACTACTTTTTCTACTATATTTGTCATTGATTAAATGGAATTAATGTTTATTTGATTGCAGATAGAAGCATGTGCCCACCCTTTCTTTAATGAGCTTCGGGAACTCAATGCTCGTCTGCCAAATGGTCGCCCTTTCCCAACTCTTTTTAACTTTAAACAGGAAGTACGATTTCTAACTTCTCTTTTTTCTTTCCTTCATTCATTTTGGACACCAAAAGTAGAGAGTTACTGTTTGGATGTCAGTGATTTTGTTCTCGCGCGCAGTTATGTTTTACTAGTATTTGCTTCAAATTCATGATATGCAACTATTGAAGTGAAATCAGCAGAATTATTTTTCTCCTTGACGTTTTTTTAAATTTTTTTTTGGTAACAAACTTATGTCCTCGTTAAAATGGTATTGATAAATTGTTCTACAATGGTGCTGAAGCAGAATTGACTTGGTAAAAGCAAAAATTAACGTTTAGTTCTTATTGGAACATCATGCGTTTCCATTTCAAAAGCTTGTCTTACCCGCAGATCTCTTATTATCATTACATCTACAAAAGCTTATGCAACTTGTAATTCCCTCACTGATAGTTATCTGGAGCATCTCCTGAGTTGCTCAGCAAGTTGATACCTGAGCATATTTGGTGTCAAGCCAGTCTGAG
This sequence comes from Primulina huaijiensis, assembly GCF_012295235.1. Taxonomy (NCBI): domain Eukaryota; kingdom Viridiplantae; phylum Streptophyta; class Magnoliopsida; order Lamiales; family Gesneriaceae; genus Primulina; species Primulina huaijiensis. The sequence goes on along the minus strand of NW_027356117.1, from coordinate 429,262 downwards.
TCTTCCTTTCCCCCATCCTGCTGCAACGTGATCGTTGGCCAAAAGCGATAATAGCTTTCTGTTTAACATTTGAGGGGCATTTCAACCCAAGCAAGTGGGTCTTGACATCCTGTATCATATATAGTGGCTTCTTGATTTAAGAGCAACGTCGATTGTATTGGTCTAGTATTCCTTGTAGTTAGACAAGTTTCTTCCGTGTTTGTACATTTCTTTTTGGTGGAACTAAGGATTTCTAATTGTAGGAGCAAATATCATCGTTGTGTTAGTGTCTCAATTTGAGCAGTTTTTTCTTCAACTACATTGTGCAAGAATTCCTATGTATTTCCAATTGTTTCCAAATTTGGGTATGTTACGTTTCTTCTTCCACATGCAAGCTATGCCATGTTCCGTATTCTGCTTTAAAAATCCATTATGTTTGGTCTTCAATGTTTGCCGTGGTTAGAAAAATTGAACATTTTATTGTGATAATAATCCATTTTTATTCCATCCCAATCAAATATTTAGTTATAATTATAATTTATTTATATACTAATTATTTATTAATTATTTATTATACGCAATCAAATCATTAAATAAAAAGTATGATATTATTTTTAGTATAAAATTTTTATTTACATTCATTAATATGATTGAAATCGTTAAAATGTAATTTATCACTTTATCCTCGAAACTAAAATTTTACTTTTATCTCTATAATATTAATATATCATATAGTTTTATCACATTTTTTATTTAAAAAATTAATATATCATTTTTCCTTTACAATTTAATGTATTAGTTCACTCGACTTTTAGAATTCCGAACTTTCAAAATATCTTCTTAAAAATATATACAGTACTTTACGTGCGTGTATAACTAATTATACCCCGATAACTAATTAAATAAAGAAATCCTAATATATTTTGTAAATAAATAATACTATATAAATTATATTACTTGGTAAAATGATTGTTTTTATTTAATTATTATTATTATTAGTAAAGAAATTTAATTTTGCTAAAAACGCCAAAAGAAAGTGATTTTACGAAACACTCCTCTCCACGGCAATGATATTAGGGTTGGTTTCTTTTTTTATCTCCACATATTCCTCAGAACCCTAGCAACTCCTGCCGTTTCCAACCGCGCCGTTCCACCGCCATGGTAACCCCTTCTGCCCGTTTTGCATCTGTCGATACTAATATATACATCATCACTGACTTGTTTTGGTATGTTTGCGATAATGTTTGAAAACAGGCTTCGGAGAAGAAACTATCGAATCCGATGAGAGAGATCAAGGTTCAAAAGCTGGTCCTCAACATATCGGTCGGTGAGAGTGGAGATCGTCTCACTAGAGCAGCTAAGGTAGGTTTCATCCCCCAATGATTCTGTATATTCATCCAATTATTAGTCAGTGCGGTCGTTTTATCAGTAGTTAATGACCTAGCGTTTTGTCCATAGGTGTTGGAGCAGCTCAGTGGCCAAACCCCTGTTTTCTCCAAGGGTAATTCACTTTCAACTAATTTTTCAGCATTTTCGGTTCCTGTTGTGGATTTTGGATTTTTAGAACGAGATAGATTGTTCAGGTTTTAATACAATTTCTTTTAGGGTGCTTTAGGGTTGAAGCATGTGAAATAAATAATTTTGAATCCACGCTTGAAATCAGTTGTCCCTGTTTTGATATTTTGAATTTGGGGGATGTTATATTCCTCCCACCATTTTATGCATTTGTATCACTGGATTTCAAAACCTTTCGGATGAGTCATTTGAAATGCATCTTTCAAAACTCGGATCCCTCAAATACAAATGGAACCTAAGACATTTTAGATAGTATTTCAGCTTCTGAAAGGTTGTTTAGGTTCGCTTGTTTGTGGGTACGTGTGGTTGTTGCCAAGTTTGTCACTGTGATACGGATTGTAGGTTCATGAGTAAAAACTTGAAAGATTGGAAAATGTTCCAGATCAACCCCCTTCTCTTACCACATGTCTCGGATAAGCTGATCAATAAACAAATATAATGATTAGCAGTAAAGCATCGAATGCTCTGAATGCAAGAAATTTTATGCTATATTTAAGAGCAAGACAATCGTCTGAATTCTGTAGTTGGTTTTTTTTAATCATGTTGTACTAATATAGTTAATTTTTTTGTTTGACAGCAAGATACACTGTGCGGTCATTTGGGATCAGGCGTAACGAAAAAATTGCATGCTATGTCACAGTCAGGGGTGACAAGGCAATGCAGCTTCTTGAGAGCGGACTGAAAGTTAAGGAGTATGAACTGTTGAGGAGGAACTTTAGTGAAACTGGTTGTTTTGGCTTTGGTATTCAGGAGCACATTGATCTTGGAATTAAGTAATTGCATCTGCCTTGTCTAGTATTTTTAAATTCTCGATGCTGCATCTTTAATTTACACAATATAGAAGTAAATGATGTTTTAGAGCATTTTGTCAAAAAATATTTATTGTGGTATATGTTTTAATATAGGAACATGGTCCTATATATTATGGAATAGGCTGTTTTATGAAATGCTCTCTACCTCTCCCTGGAAAGATGAATGGCTTTTTTATTAATGGGAAAAGTAAAGAACGGCAACTTCCTAAACTGCATGCTATTGTTTACTTTTCAGAAATTGTATGCCTGAACTGTGAAGAAGATTTACCATCATCTGTAATAAATTGAGGCACGACAATGTTTTGAATTAGTTTATTCTTTGTATATCACAGAACAAATGTTATATTAGGTTATGGTCCTTATGTTTCGGATTTAAATCGAAAATTTTCTTTAAACAATTTTCATCAGGACGACTCATTCAATGGTCCATTAAAGGATTTATTACCCTTTCAACCATTGTTACCCTAATAATTGTGTATTTACTCATCTTTCTCCAGGTATGACCCTTCAACTGGTATTTATGGTATGGACTTCTATGTTGTATTGGAACGTCCTGGTTATCGAGTGGGGCGACGTCGTAGGTGCAAGTCTCGTGTTGGGATCCAACACAGGGTCACGAAGGAGGATGCAATGAAGTGGTTCCAAGTGAAATATGAAGGTGTTATCCTCAACAAAGCGTCCAACATAGCAACCTAATTTGAGAATGTATGTTGGGTTGCCAAATGCGTATTAGTTGTGCAATTTTTCATCTTCATATGCTTCTTTTTTACTGTTAGAAATCTTTTATTTCTTCAACTATTTCACCATATATCTTATGTACTCTTTCGATCAGATCAAATTTGTTGAATTTCTGGTTGGCATCCCTAATTTTGCTCTGTTAAGGAACCCGACATTAATTTGGTGTAATGGCATTTCGTCAATTAACAAAAAGTCCTCTATGATTTCAACATTTCGTTGGTGTTAGTTTTACTCGGTGATCCCTTCTTCCATCTATAAATCATTAGCTCAAAGCCAAAAAGGTACCTAGGTTTGACCGTAGTTCCAAAAAAACTCTGGTTTAGTCTTTCAATGGAAGGTGGAATTGGTTCAGTTTTGATTCCAATTTGTGTATGGTTTGGATGATGATTATGGTTGTGATTTTTACGAAACAATTTTGAATTTTGTTAATGATTTGATTCTATCTTGGTCAAGTCCATGTGATCTAGTGTTAATATGATCATAAGTAAAGGGGTGTACTTGTAATCTATCCTCTCTGGTTAAAAGAAAGAAAACAGATGTTACATTTCCGCAAAACGAATTTTCTTTCAAATATACTTGTGACTGTAAATTTATTTCTCTACCCAAGTAATCTGCTATTATGTTATATTTAGTGGAGTAATAATATGTATTAAAATTTTATAGTTATACATTTTAAATAGTCAATGTAATATCGCATATTTAATAACTAATATTTAAAGTATTGTCATTATCTTTATATTTTCTTCACATTTTTTTGCAAAAACTTCAAACCAAATCGTATTTGGTCAACAAGCTTAACGGAATACCACAACAATCCATCCCCCTACATAAAGCTAAGCTACCAAACAAAGCTTTTATATGATAATTATTGGGTGACGCGAAATTTCGACAGACTGAAGCGTGAATCGGACTCCAAAAAGCGTGCTAGGCAGAAATTCTCCTCCACTTGCCTAAATTTTGTGAAGATTCATTTTCATTCCAGAATCTTGCGGAAACAAATGGCCTTCATCTTGCCATCTCATCATTTCCCCAATTTTATATTTCTTATGCTGATTTTTTGTCTCCGCATAAATTTTGAGGAAAACATTTTTTCTTTGATAACCCAAGAAAGTACGTCAGATTGTTTTCATTCCCTGTCTCTGGAAAGAAAATCCAGATTCTTTGAGTTCTTACGTGCATGCTGTGTTGATGGCTCAATTACTATCACCAGTGTGCACAGATATACTCAAACTCCAAAACCCAGTTCAGATTTTTTGTTCGACAAACAGATACCCTTTGTTGGGTAAGCAGAGCGTGAAGTGGAACAGACATGGAGGGAGGAGAGGAAGTCATGGCAGGACGAGGGTTACATATCAAGAATCTGCGTCTTTTGAAGATATTGCAGATGATTATTATGCTTTACTCGGGCTGGTAATAGAATAAATTGATTTAATTCATTTAGTGTATTTGAAGCTTTGATGTTGTTCTGTTGCAGTATCTTTAGTCACGAATGCATAAGCCACAAGCGTGCCAGGAATTAGTCTTTTATCTGCAGAATTTTTCCTCAATTATTGGAGGCAAAATCAAGAAATAACTATTGTGATTTGGAGGAAAAGTAACTGTCTTGAAGTAACTGTCATTTTGAATTTTAAGAAAATCACCTGACTTGATTTGGAGTTTTTTGGACCGTTGAACGATGAATTACTTTCGACACCACATTTTTAAAAGATTACTATCCTAGAAATAACTCTGTTCTTATAATTATCCTAATTGAAGAATGGTGAATTCATCCGTATCAATATTAATCCTGAACTTTAATTAAGTTTTTGGTTCACTAATTTTTTGTATTTACTCGAGCGTAATTGGTGTCCATTATTTAAAATTGTGTCTGCTCGATATTTCCGTGTATTGAATATCATGCTTGATAATTTATTTCTTTGGCGGCGTATTTTACCAGCTTCCAGATGCGACCCCAGAGCAGATAAAAAAGGCATATTATAATTGCATGAAATCTTGCCATCCAGACTTGAGTGGTGATGATCCGGAAACCACAAATTTCTGTATGTTTATAAATGATGTTTATGAGGTTAATTCTTTTCCTGCGGACTCTTTCAAAATTTTGAGCTAGTTCTTGGACCTCATTCATGCTTACAAGTGCCTTTTCAGGTTTTGAGCGATCCTGTGCAGCGAATGGTTTATGATGAAATTCATGGATATACTTTGACAGCAATTAATCCTTTTTTCGATGATTTGAGCACAAAGGATCATGTCTTTGTCGATGAGTTCAGCTGCATAGGTATGTTTAGAGTCTGCAACTTTAGCTATCATCAATTTATTTCATTTAGATCGGTTAGGTTTCTATAATTGATTTTAAAGTCAAATAGGAAAACAAAATTGGAGGGAGGGGAATAAACCAACTTTTCATACCTTTGTTTAAAACCATATCTCAGGTTGCAAGAATTGTGCCAATGTGTGCTCGAGTGTATTTGGCATAGAGGAAGATTTTGGAAGGGCCAGAGTTCACAACCAGTGCGGGAAAGGGGACTCTGTTCAACAGGCAGTCGAAAGCTGGTAGGTTCAAGGTCTATCATAACTCTTCCCATTTGTTTCAGTTGTTTTCCTGCTTTAGTAGAGTGTATCTAGAAAGAGAGGAGGTTTTAAGATAACTGGTACTTCTATCTTCATTTCAGCCCAGTTGATTGTATACATTGGACTTCGGCTGCTCAGCTATCATTGCTTGAAGATGAAATGAGAAGAGTTGAAAGAGTAAATGTAAGAATGTCTCCCAAGAAATTTTGAGCTTGGACCTGCAACTTTTGTTGATATAATTATCTTCTTTCTCTGATGGTATCTGGTTTCGACAAATGTATGAACATAGATTTACATAAATTGCCAATTTGATAAATTGGAAATCGTGTATCAGGTTGCCTTGATGCTCTCTGGAATGGGCTCCGCTTCTGTTGACGTATTTCGCATGGTAAGACCATTTGTCCATCTAACCTGTAAAATTTGCTTTGAGATGAGTGGTAATGTCAAACAAGTCATTTGAATGCAGTCCGGTTGCTTAATAGTTGAAATTACTTATCGAGATAACCATTGAATTTTTTTCCTGTGAAAATGGTATCTTGCTCAATATATTAAACCTAATTAGTCTGTGATTAATGGTGCAGGCAAGCTCTAGATGGGAAAAGAGACAAATCAAAATCCTGGTGAGAATACTACAGCAAAGTTCAGAATGTTTTATTCTAAAATGTGAACGAGGGATATGATACTATTGATGAAGGAAAAAAATTGTTCCGCATCCTATTCTTGGATAGGAAATGTTTATTTTCTCGGTATTCATGAATTTAAAAACAAATGAATCACATGTATTGAGAGTGGTTTATTGAGCAAACAATCAACCATGCAATTTTTTTCTGTAGGGACAAGCTAAAACAAAGATGATGAAGCAGAAAGATTCTGATAAAACTCAATCATTTTGGGACAACCTTTGGGGAAACCCCGAGAGGAAGTATAATAATCAAGGTAAGTGTAAAAAGTTATAATGGCTATTGTATCTCTTGCGTCGATTAAACATGCCATGCATTTCCGATGATACATTCAAATCTCTACCATTTCTTTAGCAACCGGTAGCCAAACGCCAAGGTCTTTTTAAAAGTACATATTTTCTTGGAAACTTATTTCGTTCCTTTCTTTACCTTCCAACAAAAATTATATTCGAGTCTATGTATATATATGGTCTTGAATCGATTGTTCAACAAAATAATGTTTTTGTGGTGGTTTAGCTTCAGAAGTTGAAATGAAAGAGAGGGCATCGCGAGCAGCTGCAGCAGCTCGCCGATGGAGGGAATATTCACGAAAGGGCATGGATAAAGCTCCCACCCGCAAACTTCCTGAAGCTGTCTCCAACGTGGAGTAGTGAACATATTAAATTGACAGTGATCTTTTATGTCTATATTTTACTTTTATATAAATATGAATGTCATGCATGCTGCTCGATTCGAATTCGTAATGTTTATTGTGTCCCAAAATTTATGAAATCTTGTGAACTCTACTGAAAGATTATCAGAATTGTATACAGATCCGATAATGTTGAAACAAGAAATGAAAATATCCATGGCTTGCAAGCTACTGGTACTACTACTTCTACAACATCAATGGAAGCCCGCCAATTGACGGGCTTGCTATTTTATGTATGTTATATTATTATTTTAATGTGTATCTTCCTTCAGTTGCATATAAAAAAAACAAAAAAATTCTTTTTTTCCTATCAAATTATCAATTGGGGTGGTGGCAACTCATGTCATGATTATGGAATACTAATGATGGAGAATAAATCTACCATTTCAATTGTCATGCCGTTTGCTTTACGGGTGAAATATCTTTTAATTATAATTCCCCACCATTTAATTGAGTTAAAAATACCAAAAAAAAAAAAAATTTATTTGTCTATGTCTGATGAAACTTTCTCTGCAAGTCTTGATTCATATAAAAAAAAAATGTTTCTGCATTTTTCTGGATTCACAAATTTTTTTTAGATGAAATTTAGTACACAACATTGAAAATTTAGAACATATACATGATATTGTAGAACAAATTGGTTTAGATCTAGTGCAAACAATAAAATTTTAAGTATATAAACAGAACAATTATAATAATATCATTATTTTCTACACTTTTTTGTGTCATCAAATATCATATATTAATATCCGATCTGAAATAGTTTACACTGAAATATCATATATTAGTTCCACATTTTTTAGTTTTGTGTCAATTTTAATCCGGAAAAAACATGTCATTAATATCAAAATTTGTTATACATGTTTTGGTACTCTAAAATCATATATTAGTGTCGGATCTGAAATATTTAACACTTAAATATCATATATCTATACCAAATTTTCAATGTTTACCGAATTTTTATCCGAAAAAGACGTGTCATTAATATCAAAATTTTTTATATATGTTCAGATTCTCCGAAATCATATATTAGTGTCAGATCTGAAACATTAAGTACTCAAATATAATACACTAATAGCATTTTCTTAAGGTTTTATATCGAATTTTCATCCGGAAAAAACATGTCATTAATATTAAAATGTGTTATACATATTTGAGTGATAAAAAAATCATATATCAATGTCAGATCTAAAATACTTAGTTCTAAAATATCATATATTTGTTTTTGATTTTCAAACGCAATTTCATGTAAAAAAACACATGTTGGCACATGGAACGAAAAAACATTCTTTGTGTGTCAGTCAGACATACCTGCTAAGAAAATGATAATAAAAGATTAAACGCGCATTTAACCATTAAAATGAAAATCTATTGATCATTTGATCTTCGTGACATTGTAAGATAATCTTATTTCGATTGCTTATCCAAAAGAGTGGTGAGAATGAACCCAAAAATCATTGTGGCAGCACGTCGTAACAGAATCTATTTTATTTCTTTAAAAAAATTAAATTTAATGTGGTTTATTACTTATTTTTTGTACCACTTTTAATTTGTAGACTTAGGCAGCAGCTGCAGTATATGCTCAATCTTTGCACCTTTCAAGAAAATGCTTTCCCCCCATGAGTGTGTATATCCAACAAAAAAATGTATCCATTTGAGTGGAATTCGAACGTTGTTAGAGGTGTCCCCATGAGTGTTTTCTTTTTTTCTTACTCTTTTTTCCCTAAGTGAACATTCAAGATTAACACAATAACTTATAAATCAGATGAGTTAAAAAAATCAAATCGGATAAATCTTATTCAAAATGTTAAAAAAATTTATCGAACTTTTATTATTGAACGAAAGAAGATCTAACTACCCATATTTTTATGAAATGCGACACCGGTCATAATTAAAGGATGGATGATTATTGGTATGATTTTATTACCCTTCTTTACCAATTACTGCATTTTCATCTTTTTAAACGCAAGTTTACTTGTTAATGCGGAAAGAAGAGTCGAGAAATTAAACATGAAACATTCAAAATTGTTTCGATTACAGTAGTCGTCATCTGACAGTGGAAGCAACAGTGTGAGCCCAATTTCTGAGATGATCTTTCAACTCCATTTCATTACCAAAAGCTGGAATCCTCCAGTCCATCAATGGGTTCTTTTCATCTTCCAGAAATTCCCATGCTTCCGAAAGATAAGGTCTCGGAACTGATACGTTATCGAGACCCCTATCAGATTCCTCCGCTCTGTTGATTCCAAGTCTTTGAAGCCCTGGGATTATCGAAACAAGTCTGGAATCCTTATCTTCATCAGAAAAGACAAATCCCAGATCCATAAATCCCTTCAATTCCTCGAATTCCAGCTCTGACAAGCTTTTACAACTCCCTTTTCTCCCCAACCTCCTCCTCCTCCTGCTCTTCTGCCCTTCATCACCGGACGGTTCTGTGTGAGAGAGGTAGACACGAGATCCTTTCCTGTTAGTCTCGAATCCCTTTCGATAATTATAGATGTTTGAGTACTCTTCAGTTTCCTGGGTTGATTCCAGGAATTCTTCAATTTCATTGCCTGAAAGTATAGTCTGCAGCTGAGGAACAAGAACTGAATCCGGAGAGGGGGAACCCGACGAATCTGATAAATCTTTCGAACTCAAAAACTGGTCACTCAAAGATTTTCTCATCAGGGTCTTGATGGGCTTAAGCTTTGGTTTCTCAAGAAACTCTTCTTCTCCTCCTACTACTTGAACTTGAAGAACTGGACTTGTTTCAATCGTAGAGCAAGCAAGCTTCTTCTTCGAAAAAACTCCATGGTGATACCAATAAAAATCAAAGAGATTCAGCAGTATCGTCTCTTCGTCGGACATTCTTTGTCCGAACAAGGAAGCGTGTTCCGAGTGTGAGAGAAAAAGAATTTGAACTATATTGGTAGATCTGTGATGCGCACCGAGCACGTAGTGAAAGCCGGCTAATATATGCAATCAGCAGAGGCTTTTACATTTTTGACACTCGATTTGAATTTCAATAATATTAATTATTATAATAATCTTGAAAGATTAAATGGGATCATCAATAATTATTTTTGTTGATTAGTTCACACATCTTTTAATTTCCTTTTTCCCAAAATGTATCAATGGACGTATTTCAATTGTCTCTTTGCGATTTGGTCTTTGTGTTATCAAATTTAAATCTTAATAATTTTAACAATTTTTCGATGTAACGCTGATGTTTTGATATTAGAGTAGGTCTCTTATGAGACGGTCTCACGAATCTTTATCTATGAGACGGGTCAACCCTATCGATATTCACAATAAAAAGTAATAATCTTAGCATAACAAATAATACTTTTTCATGGATGACCCAAATAAGATATCTGTCTCATAAAATACGACTAATAAGACCATCTCACACAAATTTTTACGTTATATTATTACATAAACACTCCATTTTTGTACATAATTTGTCGGCAAGCTGTGGATTCATGAGTGAATTTGTCCAAGTCCACACTTGATTTCAAACGCAATTCATTAACATTTGTTTTATTTTATTATTATTATTATTTCCATATTAGTATTATTTTTTAAAGTAAAAGCCAAAAATTGAGATGTTGTTGTGCCCAATAATTGAAGATGGAAAGTGTGGCCCAATTTTATGCTTAAAGTTGACGAATCATTTAGCTCACATTTTCCGTGAGGTCCACGCGTTTCATTATTGCGCCATTCATTCTCACCAAAAGTTGGCCCACATTTGTCCTATTCTCCACGAAAACCCAAAATTATTTATTTAAAAATCATAGCAACTGAAATTTAATTTCCTCCATTCAAAAACCTGAAAATCCGGTTTAGTTTGATATCTTAATGTCTCAAACCACCGGTTGAAAAAGAACCGAACCGTTTGTGAGTATATTCCAAAAACAGAAACGTATTTTTTTCCTCGAAATAAATGTGGTATTACAATTTTTTTAAAATCAATTAATTTGACCTAATATGAAATATTTATTTAAACTTGTATACAATGAATTTGACCTAATTTGAAATTTTATGAAACCGATATAATATAGTTTGGTTCTGAATTTTATATAACCTGAAATTTACTCTTTTAAATCTTAATTAAATTCTTCTCCAGTACCACGGTCCAATTATCTGGGCCTTGGCCTAATGTGTTGGGCCACTATATCATAAGTCCAATATAACTGGGAAATGGGCAACATCCAGGAATTTAGCTTCACAAGAATTTATTTTAATTATTATTACTGTGCTGAGTTAGTTTTTTTATTTTTAAAAAAGTTAATTTGTTCGAATTCTATTTTTTAAAATTTCAAAATATATTATTTTCTCTCTCGAATTTGTTAGTGTACTAATCCATATCTAATTGATTGAGTTAAATAAAACACAAATGGTTTCTAAGTTGTATAATTGTATATTTATTGAATTAATAAAAATTTACAATATTGTTACCCACTTGATTTTTTATTTACATTTTTGAAAGTCACCCACTTGAAAATTAATCATATATATGCTATGCATTTAATATAAAAGTCCAAATTGATATATGTCAACTTTAAGAGCATCATCAGGAGCGAGACGAGGTGCGGTCTCTTGTAAATACTGTTGATTAAGAAACCAATGAATATGTATAATTATTTGATTTAAAAAAAATTACTTATCTCTAATTAATTATGACTACTAATCGCAAATTTCATTAGTTAATGTTGGCGTATACGTATATACATTTTATACATTATGTGTGTGCATTGTTATTCATGTACAAAAGTGTTTTTATCACGGTAATATGGGTATGTTTTGATTCGTGAGATTAGATGATAAATTGAAATATAAGGATACTATAATCGCACCAACGACATTATCTCAAGTCTATCGATATATATTTTTCTCAGTAAGTATCTTGTGAGACGATCTCACTGATCTATTTTCATGAGGCGGATCAATCCGATTCATATTTAAAGTAAAAAATAATACGTTTAGCATATAAATTAATATTTTTTTATGAATCGAATTGAGTTAGATATCCGTCTCATAACACATGAGTTGTGTTTTTTCATTAGTGCATTATTCAATCAGTCAGATCATAACATTGTTTGATGCTAGAAGAAAACAAATTTGTATATTATTTGAAAAGTAATAAACAAATTTGTATATTATTTAAAAATAATATTTCTAATATCATGATTTTAGTAGAATTTATGATAATGGAACTCGTAACAGCTATATTACGATGTGTATTGAATATATCTCCGAACTGACGCAGTAGCATTCAAACTACATTAATCAATTAAATCACATTAGTCAAATAATGTGTCTGGGTGATAGGAGCACCTACAAAAGTGTCATTATTATGAATCAAACTCATAAATATTCACCAAACGTTCCCATACTTCATCAACATGAATACAGACATTTAATATAATTTATTGTCATTAAGTCCACGTAAAGACACACATACTATATTAATCAACACAAAAGGACCGGAAACCCGGTCTCCTCCAATTGGATAAGGCTTCACAACGAATCACTCGGAAATTGGGGGGTTTTTAATAATGCTGTTCATAGCAATTAATTGAGGTGCCTGTGTTTATATTTGTAATTATTATAAATTCAATTTAATATTTTTAAATTTATTACTAGATGACATCATGCGGTTAATACTTGACATCATAATTTTTTTCTATCTCGAATTTTTTTCACCATATGTCAATAAATAAATTTATGTGAACTTTATACCCTTTTTTATTTTCTCATTATTCATTTAATAAAAACCACACCATAGTAGGAGGCCTATTTCTTTCTTTCTTTTCTCTTTTTTTTTATGATGATCAAATGGGAACCCGCAATTGCTGCTTTTATGTGTGTATTGGGTAAATTTTCAAGTTAATACAGTAACTGTGGGGACCCGGACGCTAATCCATGGCTTAATCATTATTAACGTCAAATAACAATTAAGAAAAGTGGCACTAAAAATTTTCTTTTTACAAATGCAATGTGGAAACGTAATGTACATATAAATCTAAAAGTACAAGTCCTGCACTAAATACATTTACTAGGTTCAACGACGTATCGATGCTGAATCCTAATCTACTTCTGAGTCCGGATCTCCACGCTAACTAGTCCTAACTCGTTCTCTTCTTGATCCCGATCATGTCCCACCTGTTGTCATGCACACATACCAACAAGACAACAGCCGAATAACTCCGGTGAGAATTACATTCTCAGTATAAACCATGTATTCATGCAATCATACAGACAATACAAAAGCATATAACAGGCATTCATAACATGTATCAAAATCAGAAACATGAATCAATATCAATAATAAATCCTATTATAAAGATGTACCATAATCAGGAGCATAATTCAATATCAAGCAATGAATCACTCTCCGTGATTCTCAGACTCAGACTCGACTCAGTCCTAATCTAGGGATCCCGATCTGAATAAGAACATACACCCACCTACACTCCCGATCGGGGTGGTGGTACGTTCTTATTCACGGACTTTGGCCCTTTCCATATCGAACATCAGTAATAGAAGCAACTCCAATTCTATCCACTTCGATATGACCAAACGTCCGATGTCCTGACCTATCCGTCAAAGACTATGGCACTTCCGCCATATTCTTATCCTGTGACAATGTGCAATGTGCCAGTGACGATTCTATCACTATCCGGCACTTATGTCACAAGATGACTCATCTAATACTCGTCTAAAATCAATAGAGCAAGCATATCAATTCATTAATTGCAAATATCAATGCAATAAAATAAAGTATGTGATTTAGGGAAACTCGAGTCAAACCTCACTCGAGTTGTGCAATCCCAACTCAACATTAATTTATACCTTTATCTTCTCGCTCTGACGAAGATGAAGTTTCGCATTCAACTCTGTCCATACCCAATCTGACAATGACGATATCGAACAGGCACAATATCAATATATAACTCAATTCAGGACCTGTTCTGATCAATACTCAAATTAAATTACAATATGATTAATGTCAATCGACATACGGTACAACAATACAATCCCAATCAATCGTGAATTTGATCAATATCAATCTACTGATGTTTCGACGGCATAACAATACAGTTTCGATAACCCCGTCAAGCTCAACATCACAAATATAATACCAGATCAATATCAGTATCACTAATAATCAATAACAAGACAACTCTGATAGTGAATCTCAATCATATCAACTCTGAAAATCATAAGAATCACATAGACAGTCTGTTATTCGATCTGACTTCAATTATATACTGATCAGTATATCCAGAACACATAATAACAAGCAAATCACAATTTCCTCAATATCATAATTTCAAATCATGTCTAAACGTAACAAAACTTACGTTCAGCAGTAGCGGTCAATGAGAGGAGCACGGTACTGTGCNCCTGAATTTTCGTCCAAAGCCTCTCGCGCATATGCGCCACTTCATCACGCGCATGTGCGCGCAAGGTTCTGTTATCGTAACTTAGCTTCACAACTGCTGGCACATATGCGCGCCTCATCTTGGCGCATATGCGCCAGAGTCTCTGGACTCATTTTTTTGGCTACCGATCTTCTTGCGCATGTGCGCGCGTTCGGGTCGCGCGTATGCGCCATTAGCTCTGTCCTTGCCCAACACAGTATCATATGCTATCACCAATCATGTCCCAAAAATTATCCTTAAATAATTACATCAATTTATAATTGAATAATTGTGGATTAACAAAATGAAATCTCGGGCATTACAGTAACATACAAATCACACTATCTAAATAAACCTCACCAAGAAAACTATGTGCAATAGGTTCAGACTTGCTCGAAAATGTGTTGGTAAAATGAATCAAATATATGTCAATTATTTATCTACTTCATCAACTTAAACATCTCCGGAGAGACAGGCAACTTTTTTCTAGAATCTAAAGCACATAATATACACCAGGTAGCCGTCAAAGGACATGTGTTGCAGGAACATAATAGTTGCATACCTAAAATAATATTTTGTTATTTTAAATTTTAATTTTATATGATTTATTTATCTTGAAATGAAAGAAAAATAATATCAATATAGAAATATCTTTAAATATGTTAAATTGTAAATCATTTTCATAGAATCTAAAGAATGAAAATTAAGAAAAATTAAAGTTGTTAAATTTGAAGTTACAGGACTAATGAGTTTTAACTTTAATATATTATACATAAATATAGATTAATTTACAATTATCTATACGTATTGGTACGTATACACCTCAGATAAAAGTATAAAACGTATATAATAAACTCTAATAATTGCGTTAGTGATGGGCCCTAAAAAATATCTAGAAAAATAATAGTATACTCCAATGAGAATTATTCAATATATTTTTTAAATTTAAAAAAAATGAATTGGGTTTCACGTCCATAATAAATTACTCTCATCGCCAATCTGTCGATATGACCACACCATAATAATATATATATATATATATAACCCAATACTGATCACCACCACCACCACCTCCAGCTCCTCCGCCACCAACTCCCCGGCAGCCCTCCCACGCCACCCCCACCCTATCTGAGGAAAGATATATTATAAACACATGCATACAGAAGCAGTGGTCTTCATGGATAGGTGTCTTTTCACGAACTAAAAGGTTGTCTGTCTCTCTTTCTACATAGGATAATTTTTTTTATCTTACTGGGAATTAATGGAAGAATGCTACGATCATGAGTCTGAAGAGGATTTTAGTACTAAAACTCCAGAAAACATACTATCTGGTGATGAAGATGCTTACATCCCTCCTCCAAGAAGAAGGTTTGATAGCATAAAGTAGTCCTGCAGTTTTCTTATAATTCGAGTAGCTCGCAGGTATACTAAAGTGCATTTTTGGGGTAAATTTTTTGCTCCGAATTTTGAATGCGCAGTGGAAGGGGTGCACGAAAGAGGGTGGTGACAGTGCCGATTGCCGGCGGCGGCGATGGATACCGGAGTAGAGGAGAGGTGTATCCGCCGCCGGATTCTTGGTCGTGGAGAAAATACGGGCAAAAGCCTATCAAAGGCTCACCTTACCCCAGGTAATTAATCAATTAATTACCCATTTTTCTGGATTTTTAATTTTTATCGAATTCAAGATGTTGTGGTTGCCGGCGGGAAGTAGGTGGTTGCTTTTGATTATTATTATTATTAGAGGCGGCTGTGTTCTAACATCTCATTCAATGAATTATGGGTATAGTAGTTGAACACATAATTAACTTTGTTTAAAATTCATGTCATGTAATAAATATTTTGAAATTTTAAATAAAATAAATTTATATTTTAACAGGTGATCATATATGAAATTTAAATTTATTTGTCTTATTAATTTAAATGGGCTTGTTTTACTCATGCATATTCGACTATACTAATTGGTGCATGTGCTTCACATATATGGATAAAGGAAATTTAGTTGTATAGATGAATTTTAACCTATACTAGTTTATAACGAAAGGGTCTTCGAGAAATTTTGTGGTTCTTTTTATAAATATTCCTTTATATATTTTGAGTACATTGTGTGAATAAGCTGCTGGCATAAAATTTTGACAGCCAAAGTATTTTTTAGGGGAAGTTGTGAAAAATCCTCAATCAAACTATTTTTTTGGGTTCACTTCCTATTCACAAAATTGTGGTACTATGTCATACAAATTGTGGTACACTTTATGTGGAAATGTGGTACACTTCACGTGGAAATGTGGTACTAAAAAAGTACACAAGAACTGAAAAAAAAAACGACGGCGGGAGATTGAAGGTCAATTTCCTTATTTTTGTAATGATTAACCAAGAATCCCATCAAATAGACAAGACAATATAAAAAATCTATTATTGCATGGCAGGGGATATTATAGATGTAGCAGCTCGAAAGGCTGCCCAGCCAGAAAACAAGTAGAGCGAAGCCGCCATGATTCCACCACTATACTCATCACCTACTCTTCGGACCACAACCACACTCTCCCCGCCTCCAAAAACCACCACCCCGCTTCTGGTGCCACTTCACCCTCTTCCTACACCGCCACCATAACTACTCCGCCGAACTTCCCTCTAGATCAAGAAAGTACTGCTGCTAATTCCTCCACCCACATAGATATCCAGCTGTCTGACGACGGCTACTACTCCGAGCTTGCGGGTGAGCTCGGGTGGCTTTGTGAAATGGGGTCCACCATGATGGACGGTAACACACTGGTGGGGCCTGTCTGTGCAGGCCACCCTGAAATGGAGGCGTTCATGCCCATCAGAGAAGAGGATAAGCTTCTGTTTGGTGATCTTGGAGACCTACCGGAATATTCTTTGGTTTTCGGGCGTGTAAATACAGCAGGTCATGTTGCGGTGGCACAGGATAACTTCTTATAACGTGGGATGAGTATATAACTAGATAGTACTGGAGAATATTGAGAGCTGCATGTTTCCCATCATTTGTTTCTTTTTTTCCCCCATTTACTGTAAAGATCTCAAGAAACCACTACAAAAACCACTACAAGAAAAATGATTTTTCGCAGCACGTCATCAACGGCGTGCATTAAAAGCACGCTGCGAATATTAGTAAATTTACCGCTGCGTTTTCGACTCTGGCATCTGTGAATCTCTCCTAAAAACCTTCGAGCATGTATAAAACTATTCCGAGGAGAATAACTATGATGACAGTAAATAGGGTAACAATGGAGTAAATATATAACACCTCTCGAAAATGCTCTTTTATTATTTGATAATAAAGTAATAAACTTTCGTTTATATTTCTATTTGGTTCCCCGTGAATTATTTTGATTTTAATAGATAAATCTATTTTTAAGTGTTTGAAGTAAAATTAGTTACGAAATCGAAACTTCTAATTTAATCGTTCATTCCACATATGCGAGCGTGTATGTTTGCATGTAGAATGAAATTTTTTTATCTTGTGATTAGGTAAATAATATTTTACAAGGTGGCATGGGTTTTTCTAAATCTCACATATTTACACAGAAGATTAGGCAAACTAAAAACATAAGAGGGAAATTAGAAATATAAAGCGTGGAAAGTAAACAATACAAGAAATTTTATATATAGTATTTCGAAATTAAATTTTACTCCACTGTTCATTCGATTTCAGAAGATTCCACTAAGATATATCTGTTTCTGATATTGAATTGATCCAATCGGCTTATTTTTTCAAATCTGTCGAGTGTTTGGCTCTCCATTCCTCTTTGGACGACTTTTCCAACTGTTGATAAATTTTTGAATCAAGTACTTGCAGCCACACAAATAAAAACTAATTACTAGAAATATAGGTGTTAAAAAAATATAAAGAATATTCGAGTTAATGTTTGATGCGATCAATTCTTATCAGACAATAATTACCAACATCGAATGTTTTGTATGAGAGTGAAATTTAAGCATTTCAATAAAGCACGAACCTACAGATAGGGCATTTCCCCTGGCTCTTCACCCACGGCACGATGCAGTCCTCGTGAAACATATGGTCGCAAGGAGTCGACGTGACAAATTGTCTAGTCTCGAAATCTTCCAAGCAAACTGCACACCTTTTACCTATATTGTCTTGCAGGATGTTTTTGGTGTCACTGCTGGTAGATTTGTTGCCTAGTCTCCTGATTATATTGCTCATGTGTGGGTTGTAGAGTTGTTTCCTTAGCTTATTGATGGCTTTGTTTTGATCTTCTTGACTCAGTCTCGATTCTTCCTCTGCTGGGGTTTGATCATATGGGTTGTAATACGTGCCACTGGTTCCAGGAGAGGTGTTTCGGAATCTGGGATGCGGATCATAAGCTTCGATGAGAAGGTACTGCACTGGTGCATGAGGGAGTGCTGTTGATGGCAAACTGCATTAAGTAAAATAATAAAAATGGGTTAGATACAACTTGTTTTTTTATTATTCCAATAGTGTTTCTGCAACTTGAACTTTTTTTTTAAATTTAAGAAGCACAGCACCAGACTACCGGCCAACCGGCCTCCAGCAGAGTCATCCCTGAAGGGATGGTCGATTCGCAACGCGTGAAGCATTGAGATTTTACCTGACAATTCCATAATTAGATCCTCCTCCTGTAAATATGTCGTTAGCAAACCAAGAAGGATCTCTCGTGCTCCATCTTGAATTCTTGCAGACAAAAAGGGCCAGAAAGTACCAAATAAAGTTAGATAAACAGCCTAAGAAATAAGAATAAGTCAAGGTAAGGGTGTGAAAATTAGAGATAAAACCATAGTTCGCCGAGCCGGAACATAGTCCAGTAAATGAGGCGTCGATTGATTCAGGCTACGATTACTAGGGACATATTCCCCATAATCTTGTCCAGGTTGTCGATTTTCCGGCGGCCAGAGATTGCTGGAGCTTCTTCTACTCATAGTGATGATGTAAAATGAATTCCTAAAATGAGGAATCTGTTTCCATCAACTTTACCTTTGTTTATGCAAAACTTTATTTCAATTGAAAGATGCTCTTCTATGCGTGGATAAAAAAGATTCATCACTCATCAGTTGGATTATGAAGCAAAGAATTTGATTCTTTAAAAAGAGTCAAAATGGTTTTTCTGCCACCCTCTAAAGTTGAAATCAGAAGGTTTAGAGCCAAATTAATTGATATCAACTAATATTAATAATCACAAGAGCTAATCAAGCTCCTGCCATCCACCTTCTCTACCGAGGCATGAAATAATGCAAAAAATAATGATCACAGAAATATACAAACAGTTTGAAAGATTACTTCTCACCTGGCAGAACCTTTTATCACACCTTTGGGTGTAAATTCACAAGAAGGATTAGGGTAGTTTTCAATAGCAACAAGTGTATCCAAGCTCAGTTACCGTTTGCGTAATTTACCCTTGAATATAAATTTAGATCCTAATAAACTCAACAGGGTCTTTTTCCTAAGCCGTTTTTACGAAAATAAATTTAATTGTATTTGGATCGAAAGAGTTTGTATACATTGAACACCTTTCCACACTTAACAAAATTACAATGGAAAAAATAAAGTTAAAGAGGTACATCAGAATTGCAGCGTGATCACATGCAGCTAGTAAACCATAGACTCTTCATTGCTCATTCAACTTCTAACTTTTCAACATCTCCAAGGTTGATTTGTGTCGAATGATTTAATAGATATCAAATCTAAAATTTAAATCCATCGCATTTATTTGGATATTCTTGAAATTATTGGGCTTGGACTTCGAATCCTGATGTCAAAAGCAGCTGTAGCATGATAAAAATGATAAAATCACGCGTCCAATAGAGAAATTGAAGTATTCCTGTTAACACATACCTCAATTCATAGCTTCCGTCTTCTGAGCATGATGAAAACATGAAGGTCGTTTGATACATAATATGCAATCATTCTGTGTCTAGATCCTTGTAGAAACATATTGATACTACATAGTACACCGTATACTCTTATGATTCTTGATGCTTTCTTGATGAGAGTTGGGTGACCTATACAGAACAAGAAAAAAAAAATTGTAATTAAAACATGAAAGCTGTTTCAAGTTTCAACCCTTGATTTCACAAGTTCTCACTGCAGGATGCTCTGCATCAACTTATCCACTGTAAAGTTAACTGAATCAGAAGTAACTTAGCAATAAAAGTATGCATAGCAACTCAAGAAAGATCTGACAACAACTCCAAAGAGAAAAAAAACCAAGGGAACTTTCTAGCAGCAAAGTCATGTATGTAAATCTACTTGAAAGGATCTCAAGATTCCAGAAATGCTTCAATATAAATTCTCAAAAACGAATGGAAAAGCAAATAAACATGTAGCCACTTGCGACAAAAACTTGATAAATTGATAAGAGACAAAAATCAGTTAAATGGAATCAGGCAAACAAATCAATCTTTCTTAGAAAATGAACGGAAACGAGATCCCTGAACCCTTGAAAATCCACACAAATCCAAATAAAGAAGTCATTTTTAATTGTTTAAAACTTACCAGGCACGATGCTACATCATCTCCTATACCCTAGGGGAGGACTAGCTGAAAATGTACCACCAAAGGGGCCAGATATCCTAAAAGATTTTTCATTCTTGACTTTACCAGAACTCACCACAGCTGCATATTCCTTCCCGGAAGTGATGGAATCGGCTAGTATCTCTAACAGTTATTTCTCTCTTAGCAATGATTGTCATGTATTTTAGAGCCGTGTGACAATCGCCACAAACCCTCAAGTTCTTAGTTACAATTATAGGTTTGTTAGATTTAAGGCTAATAATGGCAAATGCTACAGCAAGCTTCTCACTATGATAGAGAAGAATCCTTTCCTTCTCCTCCTCTTCTACGTCTTGGTAAACAAAATCGGACTCTGCACTATAGCCCATTAATTTCATCTCTGTATCAAGTTCATCCAGTTTCTTATTTATCATAGCAGACTGTGGATGAGACCTATCCCCGCCAACAAAGGCGTGGATAGTTCCATTTACTTCTGTCCAACTGCATCCCGGTCTCTTCTTAAAGCCCAAATCCTTCTGCTTAATTCTAACAACAGCAGCATCGTCCCATCTATGTGCAGTGGTATACAAATTGAATAGAAGAACAAAATTTCCAGTACTAGAAGGTCCCAAACTTTGAATTCTCTTATTGACTTCTTCTCCAAGTTCAATGTTTTTATGAATCCTACATGCTGCTAATAACGCATTCCATAGGTGAGCATCAGGCTCAAATGGCATAGTACTGACAAAATTGTGAGCCACATCCAAAAGACCAGCACGGCCCAACAGATCAACCATGCAGAAGTAATGATCCATCCGTGGTATGATACCGAATTCTTGACTCATCACACGAAACAAATGCTTCCCTTCAGAAACAAGTCCAGAATGGCTGCATGCAGACAGGAGAGCAACAAAAGTTACATCATCTGGTTTTTCACCTTCATTCTGCATATCTTGAAACAGCAAAATTGCTTCCTTCCCACATCCATGAATTCCATAACCAACAAGCATCGCATTCCATGAGACCACATCCCTTCCATGCATCTTGTCAAAGACAAGCCTAGCCTCTTCTATCTTACCACACTTATTATACATGTCTATTAAAGCATTAGACAGCGACACATCTGACACAAATCCCCGCACCACTGAGTAACCATGACCACAGGTCCCATGTTGCAGAGCAGATAAATGAGAGCAGGCAGGTAAAAAGCCCATCATAGTTGCCAATTCAGGCTCAAACCCTGATAATTGCATCTTATGGAACATTTGCAAAGCTTCCTGCGCATTGCCGTTTTGAACATAGCCAGAGATTATGGCACTATAAGAGACAGAATCTTTAGTCTGCATTTCTTCAAAGAACTCTATACTGTAGTTCATCGACCCACACTTTGCATACAATGAAAGCAGCGTATTACACACTATTACATCCGAGACATGACCTGACTTGACCGCGTAACAGTGCATCTGTTCACCAGCATTCGAATCATTCAGCTTAGCACAACCACGAATAACAGTTGCAAGCATAACAGGTGAGGAAGTTTCGCTAGCTTCCATTCTCATCTTTTTAAACAATTCTAAACCTTCTTCCACATAGTCACATGTAACAAAAGCTCCAATCATAGCACTCCAAGTGATCTCATTTTTTGACGCCATTGTTTTGAATAGATGCTTTGCATGTACCAACTGCCCACACTTCCCATACACATCCAGAAGCCCAGTGCCTACCACTACATCAGCATGAAAATCCCTTCTCACGCAAAAACCATGAGCAGCTTTTCCTTCTCTCAACCTACATGTCTCTGCAATAGAGGGCAGAATCGCCACAATAGTAGAAGAGTTTGGTTCTACACCCTTGTTCTGCATCTCCGAAACCAGCCCAATCGCATCCAAACATAGCCCGTGTAATGAAAAGCCCGCGGCCATAGCATTCCAGGCCACTACATCCCTCTGAGGCATTCCATCAAACATCTCCCTCGCCTCCACCAGGCAGCCACACTTCACGTAAAAGTCAACCAATGCGGTACACACGTAAACATCATTTTCAAGATTATATCTTTTCGCATGCCCATGAATCTTTACACCCATGTCTATATCCTGCAAAGTAGAACATGCCTTCAGCACAAAAGGATAGGTGTAATTTGTAGGTTTGACACCAGAATCCACCATTTCATTATACAAATCAACGGCCTTTTCAAAAGGTCCATCCCATGCATAAGCTCTAATAATCTGATTCCATAATATAGTCTTGTTTTTTCTCGAAGGATTTGGAATCGAATTGAAGACTCGATGTGCAAGTTGAGGCCTGCTGCATGAAAGGTAGAAACGCACGAGCTTGTCACGATATGGTGATTGAGAACCAAAATCTTCACCGTTCAGTTTGAGGATACGCTGGTGAATTATTTTACCTTGTTTGAGTGATTTTGATCCAATGCAAGCCTCAAGAAGTTGCAACCAACAATTGACGTTGGAGACCAAGCCCGTGCTTGGCATAATGCAAATAGCAATTGGCAGACTCAAGGTTCGTCTTCACCACTTATGGACCATATTGCAAATTATGTACTTGTGAACCCCAACCGTTCTATTTTCTTATTCCATTAATCTCATAATTATCTCCCCGACTCCCCCACGAACTATCCATCAAGCCTAAAGCACCAGGTCGTTCGCACATACAAAAGTCACAAAATGACCCCATCAAAATTTGATTCCACTCCTATATATCTATTATATATATATAAATATGTGATTTTATACGTGAATTTCCATTTATCTCCTTATTAATTACTTGTTTTATTAATTATTTATTTTTAATGTTGTCTAACTTATTAATTAATTGTTTTTAATGTTGTCTACTCACATTATCAATTTAGATTTATTTGTTTATTTTTTATTATGTAAATTAGTATTTGATCTATTTTATGTCTACTCACATTATAATATGTTATTTTTAATCAAATGATTTAGATTTTTTTTATTTATCTTTTCTTACTTCAATTAAATTAATTAAAATTTAAAAATAATTCATTGTTGAATTATGAATTTTCTTTGGTGTCTAATTAATTTTTTTTAT